>NC_034609.1:3519661-3538372 GCF_900095145.1 Mus pahari
AACAACAACAACAACAACAACAACAACAACAACAACAAAGGGAAGGGAGAGGGGATTGTCACCCTCCTCATTGTTGCTGCAGGCAGATTTCTCTGCCTTAATCTGATTCCTTCAGAGCAAGCACGCCCCTCCCTATTCAGCTGCATCAGAAAGCCTGCTCCTTCCCAGTCATAAGGATGGTCTCCCCGGAAATGAGTTCTTCCTCCACCTGTACAGCAAGGGACACAAACTCAGAAGATTTTAAAACTTGCAGAGTTCTTACTAAAACAGACTGTTTGAGAGTGCCACAATGGCATCTAATACCTCGAATGCTGACTTTTAAAGAAGGACAGAGTTCTAAAACCTGCCTTCTACCATTTTACGCTGTCCCTAACACAGCAAATCTGGAGGTAGGGAGAGAGGAGTGGTTCGAGACAGTAAGTGGCCTAATGCTCTTGGTTCTAATGCTTCTTCTGTCCTGTTATTAGCTTAATACCAGCTTCAAGTTTAATGTGGGCTTTCAACATGACTGCAAGCCCTGGCACTATGGGCTGGGTGGATCTGTTTCCTTTCAGCTCCATGATGTCTTACCCCAAAACTGGTGATAACTCTTGACACACCCGTGACAAAAATGAGCATTTGCCTGTCCAGCTTCTCCTCTATGCTGAGAACCTAGGAGACCAGCATCCTTGTTTCCATGGTATCGGATAAGTAGCAGAGTCTCAGGGCAAATCCACAGACTGCAGAACTGAAGCCATAGGTCAGTGTGAGACCTGAATATCTGGACAAAAATGGAAGCTTTGAGGTGTACATAAACCAGTGACTCCACAGTTATTTACTAAGGTAGGAGTGTGTGTGTGTGTGTGTGTGTGTGTGTGTGTGTGAACACAGGCTTCATGTCTTCTTATCATACTTCCACTTTCAAGATCACTGACCCTCAAAATGTTCCTCTCTGTCCTTTGGAAAATGGACACTTCTCTCCGTCCTTACACAGTGCAATCTTTCATTTTACTGTCCCTTCCTTCTCTCTTTGACTGCAGATCAAATGTGAGCTGCAGTCTGACTTTAACTGAACTCAGAATAAACTACTATTTACTTCACAGAAGGGCTCACTTAAGGAATGGTTTTTGATTAGCTCTGCTTTTCCTGGGAAGAATAGCACAGCAAAGGCCTCATGAGCACTGTCCTTACAGCCAATCCCTGCGTCCTCAGGGTGGCTTTAGGGGACAGGACTGATCCCATATTCATGTCATAGATGAGGAAGGAGCCAGGGACTGTGCCTCGCCAACGGCAGTGATATAAACACAGAGTCAGGCCGCTAGGGTATCCCAGACTCCTTACCCCACTCCCAGAGGCCGTTTGTGTCACCGTGAGCTCCATGCAGACTCCACGTTAGTGTCTAAGTTGGAGATGACAGATCTTCAGATTAGAACAGACCTTGTCCAACCATCTTCTGTTCCACCCTTCTGGAACTTTCCAGACAGATGGAGCGTATTCATTCAACTCTGCTTGAAACTTCACCAGACGTTAGAGATACAAACTGCCTGTGGCAAATCATTGCATATGGGGAATATGTCATAGTGCTATTTTCCCTAAAATATCCACTTGGTATTTTTTTATGTGCAATCTTGTTTTTATAAAACTACTTTGTTTATAAAAAGTTTCACTATAATTATTGTAAGACACTTGTCTTCCTTTTGTGCCCCTTTTGTGATGGGTTTGCGTGCAGGGAAGACAGCCCAACACAAATTCAAGACAGGGAAGAAACACATTGTGTCACTCACAGTTTTGTGTTTTTTCTTCTTTGGGGTTAAAAACTGAATTTATGTAGTGGCCAAACAATCGTTGTAGTATTTTTGGTTAATTTTCCACACAGACTTCTGAAAACCACTATGGAACCATTTTATTCCACTGTTTAGAAAGAGTATGTTTGAGATGAACTACCAAAAAAAAAATTAGAACATATAATAAATGACACCAAACAGAACAACTCCTTTGATATTGAATCCCCAATTACCATGAGAGCATCAATGGCAGCTGTTCTTAAGTGTTTCCCTAGTTTGTGTTTAGACCTCAGTGGGGAATGAAATCCCAGGATCCAGTAATTTTAGAGAGTTTTCTAAATGCTTTGTATTAAACAAAACTTCAAACACAGCACCATGGGAAAGAGGGGTGGACCACAGCTAAGGATGTAGACACTGGGGTCCCACAGTCCTGGTAGTCCTTGCTCTTAGGACGCAGAGAACACTGAGTGCTGTTAGTGTTATGGCTGGAGCTTTAGGTAACTAAGCCAAGAATGCTAAGGACGTTGTTTTCCTTCTCCTCCCTTTAGAGGTAGAGAGGCAGAACTGGATCTGAGAAGGAAAGGTCAAGATCCAAGTTTTGTAGCTCAGGATTTTTTGTTTCTTCTAGTATATACTAAAATATGTAGAGGATGTAAGTGAACCCGTGATTAAGGCATCAAAGTATAACAAGAAAGACTGGAGTACAGGAAGGTTCATGAACACTTTAGGTAGGAAATGGCCAGGACCCATGACAGGTAATGAAGTGGAACTTGAGTGGAATGACCCTTAAAAGACCCATGTATTTAAAATTTGCTGTCTGGCCCAAATGCTACTGAGAAATGATAAAGACATGTGGGGTGGGACCTAGGGGAAGGCCTTAGACCACTGCGGGTTTTCCATCTGGGACACTGTGTAACCCTGGTTGCCTCTTCTTCTTGTCTTTCATTCATGACTTAAACGGTTTTCTTTCACTGCACACTCCTCCCACATGCTGTGGGCTGCCACAGAGAAAGCTTGTTGTAGACTGAAAGCCATCAACCAAACAGGGCAGTCTTCCATCTTTATAAGCTCATTTAGCTCAAGTATTTGTTACAGTAGCAGAAAGTTAAAGTAGAAGGAATGTCCAGAGGATTCAGTGGAAGATTCCACTCTGGAATTGTCAAGGAGGCAAGAACAGAGATGCAGTGCAGATGCTCTGTAGCTGAATGGGGCCTTCCTTGTCAGGGAGAATGGCTAGACTTCTACCTTACCTGAACATCCTGTCAGATGATATCAAGTAGGTCATCTAAATTCTCTGAGTCCGAGGCCCCAGGAGAGGACTCAGTTAATAATGTGCTTGCCATGAAAGCACCAGGGCCTGGGTTCAATGCCCAGTGCCCACATACAGCTGGTGGTGGAAGCGTGTGCTTATAGTCCCAGTGTTAGGGAAAGAAGGGAGGAGAGTTCCCAGGATGCACTGGGCAGCCCAGCTTCATCCACATGGCCCAACTCCCAGTGAGAGACTGTCTAAAAACAAGGTGCCCCCCGGAGAACTGGTACTCAAGGCCTACACCCCCATGCATGGATGATCACACATGTTCATCCTTACATACATACACACTTCTCCTAACCTCAATTTTCTCATAGTAGTATTTTTTTCTGACTTTGTAGGGTCATGGAGATTTTCTATGCAAAAGTTCATTGAAACAAACTCTCAGTGGACTCTCTATGCAGTCACTACGTTTTCTCATCATTAGCTCATCTTCTAAGGCAATCACTGACTTCCCTGGGCAAGCAGGGCCTGGGAGGCTGATGGCAACAGTGACGTCAAATCTGATAAAATCCAGAGCCGACTTCCATTTCCAATCCCATGAGCACAGCTTAGGGTTGGCCTAGGCCAACAAAGCTCTACACGCTGACCTAGGCTGAATCTCCTCACCTTGTAGTCGCCAAGGACTCACAATCATGGCACTTCAAGGTGTGACTCTGTGACATTACAAGCTCAGTAAATATTTCCTTGTAAACAAAAGGGAATTCCTTCTAGAAACAACTAGGATTGAGGAATAAAAGTGGGTCTTCCTATACATATTTTAGTGAGAGAGACAAGTGTGGCCTTCCTGTGCTCGATGATATGGACAAAGTTTGTAGGGCACTCTATTCTGAGCCATGGTAGACCACACCTTTCATTTTAACTCTCCAGAGTATGTCTATACTAAAAGCGAGTTTCCTAAAGCGAGCGAGGCATGATGCCACCTATCCATATGACATTGTGGCATTTTTCTATCTCAACAAAACAATTATTTTTGTTCAATTGAATGAGGACATTAGTCAAAATGAATGACAAGGGA
Organism: Mus pahari; assembly: GCF_900095145.1. Taxonomy (NCBI): domain Eukaryota; kingdom Metazoa; phylum Chordata; class Mammalia; order Rodentia; family Muridae; genus Mus; species Mus pahari. The sequence goes on from NC_034609.1 coordinate 3,523,752, forward strand.
GTGATATCAATTTTAAAGCCAGCAAGGGCCTTATCAAACAGCCTGGTTCTCTCTGTTGACATTCAAGTCCCCATCTGCAAGTTAGAAAGGGTTTCCACACCACTAGGGCCATTAAAGGCCACTTAAACTTTCAAATTCGCTTTGCCTTGTATCTATTCCACAAGGCTCTCAAACACAAGGTTGGGATACACTGTTCCTTTTCTTTTTCTTTTTTTTAAACTTATTTTATTAGATATTTTCTTCATTTACATTTCAAATGCTATCCCGAATGTTCCCTATACCCTCCCCCTATCCTGTTCCCCTGCCCACCCACTCCCACTTCTTGGCCCTGGCATTCCCCTGTATGGGGCATATAAAGTTTGCAAGACCCAGGGGCATCTCTTCCCAATGATGGCTGACTAGGCCATCACACTGATCCTTTTCTGATGTCCTCTGTGTGTATATGCTAAGGCAATAATATTGTGTGCCATTCTTTGTTTAACACAAAGTGGAGTGTTCAGCTAGATTTGAATTCTCTTTAATAAGGAAACCATGTATGTTTTGGTAGTAGTTTGTAAATACCCTGGAAGGTTGATGGGTTTGTTTCCTATGATGTCTCCAGACTAGCAGGGATAGAAAGGAACGGAGGGCTGTAAACATGTAAACATGGTTACATAGTTAGGTATATTCTGTGTAAAAGCATCCTGCTCCGAAACACCATTGGGGCAATTATACTGTAAGATTGGCTTCCGATGATATGAATATAAAATCCTAACTCTCTTGACCAGCATCAGCATATTGACACTCAGTAACATGCAGGGCTGTACACAGTGGCACAGAAATAATGCAGAATTTAGAAAAAAATGGGGGTTTCTCACCATGACAAAACATTTTGTCGTCTGTATGTAAGAAAACCAGTGGTGCCTAAAGTTTCTTCTTCAACAAAGTGTGTGTTGACGTGAGAGTTAAACAGATAGTGCAAATGTAGCTGTGCAGGGTACTCTGGACCCCAGTATTATGGTTTGGATTATATCACCAAGCAACATTTCCAGGCAACAGCAGGCATTATTGTCTCTCAAAGTTTTCTCAAGTTTCTCAACAACTTGGGTAGTGCTTCTAGAAATTGCCGTGCAGCTGGCAAAGTACTGATGCAGCCTCTGGTTCTGAGGTGTGAGTAGAGTGGATGGAGACTTTCTGTGGTTGGTCCTCTAAGGTGTGTCTGGACCATATAACATCGCCTGTGTAACTGTGAGATAGAACCAATTCAAGAACAGCTAGAGCTTTCCCGGTGTGGGAATTGTAGTCACCATTATTCCCAAAATGAAAAGCAGAAGCGCCCAATCCCTAAAGTGTTAGTTGTGTGCTAAATGAGGAACTGGCTACATGTGTGGTGTCAGCGAGGCAAGAAGTCCTTGTCATCATAATGCCATCAGTATGCCTACCTTTGACCATTTTTCATGTTGGCATTATGTTTCCCTTTGGGAACTTTCCTCAGTCATGCTTTTGTCTTACAACAACAACAATAGCAATAACAATAATAGTAATAATAACAACAATAATAATAGATACTGAAAGATCCATAGGGCAAGAGATGAAGATATTTCTGCCCACAGATGAAATGAATTCTCTTGCTCTCTGTGTGACATGGTGATGTGCTCCAGAGGTTTCCTTGTCTTCCGTGGTAGGGGCTGGGCTTAGAGATTGCAGAAGAAAAGACAGACTAGAATTGAAGCAAGAATAAAAGGGTGGTGGCTCACCCCTTTGATCCCAGGACCCAGGAGGCAGGGATGCAGCATGGAGCTCTATGAGTTTGAGTTCAGTTTGGACTACATCATGAGTTCAGGCCAGCCTGGGCTACAGAATAAGACCATTCTCAAAAAAACATTTAAGTCTAAATAAGTAAGAAAAGAAAAAATGAATACTGATGGAAAAATATTTAGTAATCAGGAGACTTCAGTCAGTTTTAACCTGAATCATTTTCCCAATTATTAAGAGAGTAATTATTAATGTAAGGGCAGTACAGGTCCTTCCCTTCCACCCTTACATACTGAGGGGCACAAATATCCCAGGCCATGCTAAATAATAGGGCACTGCCTTAGCAAATGCCCAGTTAAAGTACGTTACAGTGAAGGGTGTCCTTCTTGTCTAAATAAGCCATACATTACAGCTGGGCTGTGGGCACCCTGCCCACAGTGGTGAGGATGCCCATGAAGAAGGGTCTGACACCAGTAAGGCGTGGCCTCTGGTTCTGAGACAAGGACTGCCCTACCCCTTCCGTGACCTCCTTTCCTTGCCCTATGTAATACTGCAATAAGTCAGCCTGTGCTGAACATGCTGTTTACATTATTTCACAGTGTGTTTAAATAATCCATGAACAGAAAGCATTGTTATTATTCTATTGAAAGAATCAAGGTCTGAAGAGATAAATCTAGTTCCTCAGAATGTATTTTGAGCGGGCAGTGTACAATTCAGACTCGAGTTGTACCAGAAACACTGGCATTGCCACATCTTTCTCCCGTCCACACCACTTTCAGTGCATGGCTCTCGCTTACCTCCATCACCTGATTCCTCCACCCCTCTATCTCTGTTGTCTCTTCTTAGAGTTTCCATCCAGGGGTGAGGGGTACGAGAAGGAAGAGAACCTTTCTTGTTCCCCTATCTGTGCACCTGCCTGCGCGTCCACACTTCATGTCAGAATCTGCCACCCCGGAGGACTTGGCCTATACAGCTAAGTTCAGAAGCTGTCACCCAGACTGAGCAAGGTGACTCAAGTCGGTCTGTGTCACGTGTGGACTTCAGTAGATGACTGTGCTCTCAACTTTCCGTCTCAGAACATGCCAAGTGCACTTGGTGATGACAGTGAGAAATTGGAAGCAATCTGTGTCAAAGACGGGGCTCAGTAAGGCAAATGATGAGACATGCGTGCATTACAATGGTATGTAGTCATAAGAGGGGATTTTACAAGGAAGATTTAATGATTTGAAAAAGTGATCATGAAATATTAAGCAAATAAAGAATATTTCAAGGACGTTCAATAAATCCACCAGTCCCTTGTGCCTATTTAAATTTTAATTAATTATAATTCAATAAAATTAAAAATTTAGCTCTTCAGCCACACAAGGCACATTCCAAGTACTCCAGAGTTCTCATCCTGGGCAGTGCAGATTGAGAGTTATCTATCAAGCGAGAGAGTTGAGGCACTGATGTAGAAGGTTGCATTTATACAATATATGTATGTGTGCACAGAGAAAGTTGTTAGCAGGAGATAAAGCACTAAGTAATTATGCTAGCGTTTAGTTGGCAGGGTTAGAAAAGAGGTAGATGCTTTCTGTAAAGGTTCACAGAGTAAATATTTTAATTGTTATGAGACCTACACAGTGTTGCAGTCACTGAATTCTGCTATTCCAGCAGGGAAGCAGTGTAAGCTGAGAGGTAAGATTGTTCCAATAAAACTTTATTTATAAGATTAGGTGGAACATAGTATATGTCTGTCTATAATCCAGCACTTAAAAAGAGGCTCAACAGGTAAAAACCTTTGCTGGCCAAGCCAGACAACCTGAGTCTGATCCTTGAGACACAAAGCATGGAGAGAGAGCTGACTCCTGCAAGATGTCTTCTAACTGCTACACGTGTGTCACAGCACACAAGTACATGTGCACACACACAAAGCATGGAGAGATGACTCCTGCAAGATGTCTTCTAACTGCTACACATGTGCTGTGGCACATGTGTACATGTGTCCACACACACAAAGAAATGTAAAGTGAATTTTTTAGAGAAGTAGAGATAGGAGTATCTTGAGGCCAAGTTGGGCTACATAGTGAGACCTGGTCTCAAAACAAACAAACAAACAAAAGCATACACCCTCCAATAGGTGGCTCCCAGAATTTGATCCATAGGTCATCATTTGTTCAATCCTGACTTAAGTGAAGGAAAGTGAGAGGCATTGGTGGTTTTCTGGGCTCTTCTTCAAGTCTGAATTTTGAAAAATAACTCGTATATCTTTTGTTTTAAAATGCAACTCATTAGAAAAATGCCATATATATGTGCATCGTATAGTACCACAGGTCCTCAGCCACCTGCGCTTCTGTTCCTGACATCTCAGTTACTCGGTCTATTACAATCTAAAATACAAAATGGAAAATTCTAGAAATAATAAATCCATAATTTAAAAAGTAAAATTTATTATGGAAATTACTATGTTCTGCGTTATTATTAGTCACTGTTTCTTTTTAATGTGGCTAGGACAAATTAAGCTCTTCCGTGAGTTTGTCTGCTTAAGGAAGAGCAGTGTACATGGAGATACAGAACAATCCTGGGTTGAAGGAAGGCAGAGAGCACATTTCTGTGTTTATCTCCAGGCTCAAGAAGTCTGGTGCAAGCAGATGTAACCCTGCCAAGCGGTGCTGAATGTTTGTCTCTTGCACACTCGCTGTCCCTTCTTGTGTACTCAGGATCTGCCCGGTTTCTCACCCTCTCCGCACAAAGTGCACCTATGATAACACACTACTGGAGCAAGCGTTCTGAATTTATCTAATACTTTATCTTCAGAGAGTAGTCCCTGGGATTGTTTCTGGGCTTCCAGATGGACGGGTACACTTGAGAAACGGCTCCTAGAAGAAGGCAGCTTCAGTGTCGTTAGAACCACAGATGTCCTGCATCTCACTGGCAGTAATCACGGGCAATAGACACTCTGTGGGCCTGAGTGAACCTCGTCTCTGCTCAGCCCTGGCAAGGGGCTGGTGAGTGCTCTGAGCACTGGGTTTTCACGTCAAGCTCCTGGTGTCCTGGGAGGAGAGTTTCAGGGACAGAGCACCCTTAGCTTTAGTTGGAGCAGCTCCCAGGATATCTCTTCCACATACTCCATGAACTTTGGAGCTCGCCTTTGGCAAACAGAAGGTTCTGCCCCATTGTCACTACAGCCAACAGGTAAAGGAACAGCAAAGTTATTTTCCACAAGTTGGCTATAGCTGTGTTTCTTTGATTTTAAATGCTATGGTGTTGTCTTTTGAAATCTTGAGCCAATGTTTAAAAACCAAGAATTCCTACCCAAAATTAGGAAAAGATAATAACAACACAAGCAGGTCTTTGGCTTCTCAAAACAAAACAAACAAAACAAAACAAAACAAAACAAAAAACAGAAGTTCTGGCAAGATCTGTCTCATAGACCCTTATACAGAAGTTAGATGATGCTAAGGATAGACAATGTTTGTGCACAAGACCCCACGCCCTCTTCTCTGGCCCTCTCCATTCGTTTATGATGATCCTCGAAGTACCAAAGATGCAAGACCCTGAGACTAATGGTTGATTAGGTACTCGCCAGTTCTTATAGTCTATTGGATCTCCATTTCATTTATATTAATTAGTATTAAAATTAAAGTTAAAAGCATTTTTCACCTAGAGTTAAACCCGAAGTACCTACCCTGAAGTTAAGTTTATGGTTGTCTCAGACATGAATTTTCCAATATGCTAAGTGATGGGTAACTAGCTAGTTTTCTCATAAATGGAGAAAGTTGGGGGAAGGAAACAGGTATTTCTTCCAAGTAGCATCATACGGAAGTCATGGGACCCGGCAGGGATGCTCTCTAAGTGTAGGACTTCGTTTCTTTCCACTTCTGAGCAGAATAATAGTGTATTTTTGGACTTCAGTCCCACCTTTTCTAGCATGACTATGAACAGAGTTGGGGCAAACCTGTCAGGAGTGATTTCTAGACCTTTGTGTGATCTGTTGAGTAATGCCGGGCTCTCACTTTTTCCTAAAACTGAGATGGAATGATGCAAGGTGGTGTTGCACTGTTGTAACATGAAGTGGCTCATTATATCAGTCAGGGCTCTCCAAAGGAACAGAATGGGTGGGATAACATATATCATGGAACGTGGGATAACATACATCATGGAGATTTATTAGGTTGGTTTCCATGCTATGGTACAGATAATCCAACAGTGGCTGTCTGCACGCTGTAAAGGCTGAGAACCCAATAGCTTCTCCATCCAAAGTGGCAATGAAGAGCCAGTGATTCTCAGTCTACATCAAAGGCCATTGCAACTAGGATCTGATGGTGGGGAAGAACAGAGGCAGCTGTTACATCAACAGGGCAGACCACTATCCAGCAAGAAGTACACGCAGTCAGCAAGCAGCAGCACCTCCCCCAAAGTGAATCCAGGCCTATGCAGGAAGGTGCCGCCCACACTGCCAGAGGGTCTTCCTTTCTCAGCTGGAAACACCCTCTCTCTCTTACACACGTCCAAGTGTATTTCTTGGTTGATTCTAGAGGCAACAATTTTTTTTTTAAACACAGGGTCTCATTATGTAGTTCTACTTGTCCTGAAACTCAATATATAGACTAGGCTGGCTTAGAACTCCACCTGCCTCTGCCTCCTGAATGCTGGTATGTGGTGCGCACCACAGGGTGCTTCCTAGAGCCAATAAATTTTTAAATATTATTTTTTACTTTTATTTATATGAGTACACTGTAGCTGTCTTCAGATGCACCAGAAGAGGGCATCAGATCCCATTACAGATGGTTTTGAGCCACCATATGGTTGCTGGGAATTGAACTCAGGACTTCTGGAAGAGCAGCGGGTGCTCTTAACCACCGAGCCATCTCTCCAGCCCCAAGTCAATACATTTAAGAGCCGAGATGAACCACTACATCAGTAACATTAGCAGCTTGTGATAAATGTTAATTTGAGCAAGAAATGAAGCTGTGCTGCTTTGAGCCCTACACTTGGTATTGTTTTTACTGCATATCCTGGGCTAGCCTGACACTTGGTGTTATTTGTTTTTGCTGCATAACCTGGGCTAACCTGATCACTGTGAAGTCCTGACTGAAAACATCAATCTCGAGGTCAAGGTCTTTCTTCAGACTCCATTTTCAGGACCTAGTCACACTTCTCCTCCCCTAGGGTCCAAGCATGGAGTTAGGGTGTCACTAACCCTAACCTGCAGCCCCTTCATTCCGTACCATTGCTCGACTCCTGAACTTTACCACATGCCCTGTTATATAACAGATTGCGGGTCTCATGTTCCCACTTTGAATAATTCATGTCCACAGACTCTCAGTATTTCAGTCAGAACATTTATTTCTTTCATTTTAATATTTCATCATTTTTGTCCTAAATGTATGACCCTAACTGGTTGCCGTGCATTTCATTTCTTCTTGCCTTAAATATTTTAAAAGTTTCAAAGTACAAACATTACTCACAGAGTATATCAGAAAATGCTCCATTTTTGTTCTGTACTGTTTAATTATGACTGGCTGTCATTAAGATGGCTTCTCCCCCTTCTCAGGCCTCCCTGCTTTGGCTCTAGTCTTCATCTAGCCTGAAATATTTTAACACTTAGTACTCGGTCATAGTGCCTGTTGCTGGAGGGTGAACCGTCTGGCATTCACCCCTGGGCCTCTTCCCTTATTAAACTACCAAGGCTCTGGGAAGTAGCAGAGCTGCTCCATTGGTCCATCAGCTGAGGGCTAGAAATCAAATCATCAGTCAGAGCCTGGAGAGGGCTTGGGCAGTGAAGATCAGCAGTGTAGTTTGGACCTTAAATGGCCCCCAAAGGCCAATATGTTACAACATTGGCATCTAGAGTTGTGTTTCTGGGAACTGGAGCAACCTTTGTGAGGTGGGGTCCTATGGCTGGACCTCAGCTCACTGGGGTGTACCCTTCAAGGTGACTGTGAGACCCCAACCCCTCTTCTTCCTTTTGGTTCCCAGATTGCTAGTGTAAGTGGGTTTGTTCTTCATGGATTCCCACCATGATACACTGCCTTACCGCAGGCCTGAAGCAGCAGGCCAAACCAATTCAGAACCTCAAAAAAAAAAAAATCTTTCTAAGTTGACTGTCTCAGGTATTTTATTATGGTGACAGAAAGCTGACTAATACAATCATATTGAGTAAAGTGTTAATAGATCATTGTTTAATAATAGCGCTAACATAAAGCCACTCTCCAAACTGGGCAGGCCATAGTTTAAGGGCTTTAAACCTCAGGAGAGATATTCTATTAATTCTCAGTGCCAAAAATAAGGCAATGGTGTATGTGTGTGTGTGTGTGTGTGTGTGTGTAATTTGTCAGTTGCTCAGTGTCCCTAGCCCCAGCGAGAGGGAGGTCCTGGTTACCAATAAGGTTGCATGCAAATAAAGAGGGATAAGGAAAGGGCTCTCTCATCAGCCCCTCACCCACTCCTTTGTAGTACAGTTTGTTTTTTCACAGTCAGGGTAAATGCCATAGTGGTTTCGTGGTGCTCTGAGGCTGTTAGCTTTAAATGACTGCATTTAAGTAGATGTTGTAATTCTGTCTTCTGCCCAGGACTTGCTTGTATCTTTCCCCCCTAAATCCAAGCATGTTGGTGTAATACAGGTGTAATACAAGAGCCACTCTCTTCACCATTCTCCTCAATGGACTTCATCCCACTAAACTCAAGTCATTACTGCGGTTTCACAGACTACCACAGACAGACTCCTGGAGGCTGTGAGATCTAAAACTGAGGTCCACGTACAGTGAGAGCCCTCATGCTGTGTCACACACCTCATAGCCAAAGCCACTGAGAAACTTGGGTCTGGGCCTTCTCATTTTGTAAGTATGCCACACTATCGTTGTGATTTGGATGCAGAACGTCCCCCAAGGGTTCATGTGTTTGAACACTTGGGTCCCAGTTGGTAGTGCTGTTTAGGGAAGTTGTGGATCTTGTAGGAGGTAGAAGCTGAACAGAAGTTCATGGGGGAAGGGTTAAAGTGCTATAGCTCAGCCTGTTTCCTGTCTGTGCTTTCTGCTTCCTGATCCATTAAGACGTGAGGGGAGGGATCTTAGGTGTCCCCCTTGTTTCTCGTCTGTGAACACAGCTTACTGCTTCTGTTGCCGTGTTAGCCCCCATGACAGTGAGCCAAAGCAAAGGTCTGTGGTAGAACGCCCCAACTAAAGAACACGCCAACAAAAGAAGCCACCGGGGAGAAGAAAGGTTTTATTCCGGTCCACAATTCTAGGTGATAGTCCATCACTTGAGAGCATGAGAGAATCTTAAGACAGCTGGTCACATCAGAGCTATAAGAGCAGAGACGTGAATTCATGCATGCTTACTTTTGAGCCAGCTCTCTCTAACCCTACACACTCTAGGGCTAGGGGATGGTGCCACACACCTTCACGCTGGGTCTTCCTGCATCAATTTATGTGTAATCATAGAAATCCCCCCATAGGTATGCTCAGACCCACTTGACTGAGGCAGTCTCTCACTGAGACTCACTTCCCAGGTGACAAGGTTGTGCTAAGCTGACAATTAAAACTGATCATCACAGTGACCTTCATCCATTCATGATGGCAGTGCCCCAGTGACCAAATGACCTCCCAAAGGTCCTACCACTGATCCTGTAACAAGAGTAATCAAGTTTCAGCAGCAGTTTAGGGAGGATCTTCGAACTGTAGCGTGCTGTGCTGAGTAACTTTACATGTTTGATGACCACAGAGGTCACTTGTGTCCTGTCACCTGCATCTGATCCTCTCCCTCTGTCTCCCACAATGCACATGGGCAGCTCCTGGACTAAGTGGTCCCGTTTCTGCTCATAATGAACCTAACAGGCTTAGAGAAATCCTCTTCAAAGATGGGCTTTCTCAGGTCAGCCGACACAGAAGCTGCGTTCTCTCTTTGTCATGTTACTGAAACACTGATATTTTGACTGAATTATTACCCAAGCCTTGGCCAGTGAGGCAACACCTAAGAGACACACATTTTTTTTTTTGTCGTGTTAATTTGAAGAAGATATCAAACTAGGGATTCTATAACTCACTCCACCCTTAATAATCTGAAGACGAAGAGGAATTATTAACAAAACTCCAGCAATTTAGCTAAGTCAGTGTTGTTGAAATCGAACTCTGGAGCCAAAGGGCGTCTGAGGCCCAGATTACAGAACCACGCTCCACAGTCAGACAGATGCCCCTCCCCACACTCCACAGACGTTTCTGACGATTGAAGGCTCCAGCTTGCCAGGAAAGAACCAGTAATTTCCTGAAGCCAAGGAATAACGCCCTTTGTATTTGTTCTTCATTTCTTGTCCTTGTAAATCTCTTATCTCCACTTCTCCTTTATAAAAGGATATCACACCGTTTCCTCTCTCACCATGGCTAGTGATGGCAGCCAGTGGTTTGTATCTTCAGCGGAGCCCCCTGCTAAGGCCGTTTGTCTGTAGGTAAAGTGCAATTGGTTCTATGTTGATGCTGTAGCATGCTAAGACCCTCCCCGTAGGTCTGAGTAGTCCAGTAAACAGAATGGAGGGATAGAATTCACATCCTTCATGTGCTGTGGTGCCTGGTTTACAAACTGATAAAGATGTCATGGTGGAGAGACTCAAAGAAAATGAGTTGGGTCAACTGGTTTAACGCTACTCTAGTATGACTCAAATGTCCAAACATGGGCTGCATCTTCTCTTCTCGATAGCCCTCCTTAACACGCATCCACAAAATAACTCCCATTCTTTCCTGGCCCCATTACTTGCTTCTCTCTGCTGCCTTAAAAATGTTTGGCTGGAGCATGGTGTGGTGGCGCACGCCTTTAATCCCAGCACTTGGGAGGCAGAGGCAGGCGGATTTCTGAGTTCGAGGCCAGTCTGGTCTACAAAGTGAGTTCCAGGGCAGCCAGGGCTATACAGAGAAACCCTGTCTCGAAAAACAAGCAAACAAACAACAAAACAAAAACAAAACAAAAAAATGTTTGACTGGGACCTGGAGAGATGGCTCAGTGGCTGAGTCCATAGTACTCTTACAGAAGTCCCAAGTTCAATTCCCATCAACCACATCAGGGGATCTGACGTTGTTGGAGTGTGCAGGGACTATACTCACATGCACACGTAACTCCCCCATACGCACATACACAAAGTTGAAAATAATAAAAATAGAGGCCTTTAAATAATGTTTGACCAAATTATAAATGTAATCTTTTATGTCATTCTTAGAGTTCCCCTTAAAGCACACCCTTTACAAAGTGAAAATACCACTCTAACACAAGACTAGAAATGCATCATAACTTCCATTTAGTCTTCCTTGTGTGAACCACACAGTAAAGCATCAGATATACTGTTGGGTCTTCCGATATAAACGGTAGCTCCTTCAGAATGCTCTAACACTAAAGTGCTTATTTATTGCACATTTTCACTTCAGTTGTGTTACCTATGGCTGATAATCTGACCTTGAACAATAGTTGCATTGCTACCATGTAGTGATCACAACCAGACACTGAATGTGGCCTTGGCTGGTGTCCCTTCCTAAGCATCCACTCTTCCCTCAGAAACACTTGTGTTCAGGGACTCTCCTTTCCCCAATTGGCTGCTTGAGAATAAAAACTCTGGGGAAGATACTGACAGTATTTTCGGTTCACACAATTAACTGTGTGGAGTGTTCATAGAGGACTATCTCATCTTAAAAGCACAGGTTTACAAGCCAAGCTCAATTGCTCTACAGCGCCATCTAGTGGCGCCGAAGCTCAATCCGTCATAGCCTATAGAAGACCTGCTTCCTTGGTATCTTCAGGCCCTCAACAGACAATGTCAACGTGAATGCAATTGATGCAGATAGACTTAGCCCAGCACCAGCGGCTACAGAAGTCTATTATAACTTCATGCCTACTGATTTGTCTGACTGGACATCACCCTGCCGACCATTTCTCGGCCTTGTACTACTTATGACTGCTGGCAATGCATCAGACTATGATCCAATCAGTTAGACAGGAATAACTTCTTTGATATTCCCCTTGGCTCAGACAAATGGGTGCTGTTTGTTTCCACATTTTGCTTTTGTGTAAAAATACGGTATGGTGTCTAGAGTTACAGGGCTACTAAATGTTTGTCATTTCTGAATATATATTATTTCTGCCTTGCCAACCCCCTTTCACAAAACTTACCCCAAGTAAGAGAGGAAGACTAATAGTCCTAATAAGCCTTTGAGCAACTTACAATATGGTTGGTCTAGAAGTTTAGAGAAGTTGCTTCTTTCAGATCAAATTGGAGGGAATTTGCAGTCTATTTGAAAGCTTGAAGTACTTTGCTCTTTGGAGATCTGAGACCCTGGCTCGGGAGAGCCAAGTACCTATAGCTAACAAGAAAAGACTAGACATGGGTAAGACAAGAGGGAGGGGTAAATGGAGTGAGGCTCTCAGATACAGACACAGGGCATGGAGTCGGTAAAAGCTGAGAAAAGTAGCACTAAGTGGCCCTGTTATTCTCTTTCCAAACAGAAAGAGAGTCACAACATAACTTAGAAAAGGTGCCAAGAGTAGGGCTGCAGTTATCCACAACTGCCCACAGAGGTGGGACTGGAACCCAGAGCCAAGTCCCCTCAGTAAAGAGTCACGCTCTGTTCTGGGCCAAGAAGAGTTTGTGAGGTTTCCCTTGGCCTGGAATGGTATGTTTCTTAAACACTATAAACGTCTCTGTGGCTTAATGGCATGCTTACTGACTTATGCTCCTCACTGTCCCCCAGCTCCAGGGCCATTTTATCATCTGCCCTCTGAGAATGGGACTGAACCCCGTTAAGTGTTTCCCTTCGGCTACCAAGCCTGAGGCTATGTGTGTTGGAGGGACAGTGCAGATGGAAGGATTTTCCTTCCTCATTCTGGTCTCTCCTCTTCTCCAGGGTTTTCCAGTGTGTGTGACGCATCTACAGGCAGCCTTCTGCAGCAAGTCCTACCAATCACACTGTATTAGTGACTTGACCTGGTGCTTTGATGCAAACACTTGGCAAACACAAGCAAGTGTGTGTGAAGGTTTTTGTCTCACGGTTTGAGGGTACATTTCATCACGGTGGCGAGACTACAGAGCTGCTTGAAGCAGTTGACCACGGAGTCTACAGTCAATGTATGGAAGATAATCCACACCAGTTCCCATCTCTGTTCACTTTGTCCTTTTCATTCAATTTGGTGCCCAGCATCCTGCATACAGGATGGGTCTTCCAATCTCAATGAACCCAATATAGAAAATCGTTGAGACACATCCAGAGGCTTGTCACCCAAGTGCCACCAAGTTCAAAATCACTATTAGCACCACAAGCACACAGTCTAACTCCAACAGGCTTCTGGAACACCTGAGTCTGAAGGTCTCTGCAGTAAGGTCAGAGGGGTCGCACCTCTCTGTGGATCACGGCTCTAACTCCCTAAGGAGCAGGCTTCCAGCAAGCTCCACTGGCAAGGCATCTCAGTATCTGGCAGCCATCCAGGGAGAGTGGCTGCACCCTCTCCAGTATGAACCATTCTTCCTTAGCGTCCAGCTCAGTAACTGCTCCTTGTATCTTATCTTCCCAAGGTAGGCATTTCTATCTCCTACCAGCAGATCCCTTATTACTTCAATTTTTACAACAACAACAACAACACTAGTTATTATTATTTACCAGAGCTTGAACCCAGGCATCCACACTAGACAAGCACCCTAATGCTGCCCCTACCTCCAGAGTTCACAGTTCTTTTCATTACTCATCCCCAGTCAGATTGGTGCCTGTTGTTCTCTCAGGGTGCTAAGTCACCATCACAAATAAAGTAAATGAGTTCGTGAAATCCACTCAGCTTTCAGAAACCAAAATTCATCAAAGGAGAAATCCTCAAATACGGGGCATGACAGACCAACATTTATCACTATAAAGAAGTCAGACTGTTGGTATGCACATTAGTTCCTTGTGGTTCTAAGTATTTGCTGTTTCCCCTCAGCCTGGGCAAATCAGGATGGACAAATAGAGGCAATTCTAGAGCTGACATCACCATTGACTTCAGCCCATGTTGCCCACCATCTGACTGACTTTAACAGCCCTGCTTCAGTTCTTAAAATTATAATGCTTAATGCTACTTTGCTACATAAGAAGAGATATAAATTTGCCAAAATGGAAAATAGTAACGGTCCAGAAACGAGTTTGATTTTCTGGTTCATTTGCTTTGTGGTCAGTGGGAGAGGTTAGGATAATATGGTGGTTACTTACAATGAACTTGACCTACTAATGGTTTACAAGTCAGTAGCCATCAATGTGCCATGAAAGCAGGCTAGGGGACACTCCAAAGGCTTATCATTCTATCTTATAGACTAGAATTGTTCTTCTGCGCAAGAAAGATAATAGTAACATTCAACCCCCTAAAGACTTACCAAATCTGCATCGTAAAGTGTATAAAAATCTATGTCAAATGACATTTCTACTTTGAATTTTTAGTACAAACTTATTTTTAATCTGTTGTTGTTAACTTCAAATGAAAGGATCCAAAATAGACTTTGACTATATTAGGTCAAGAACTTCGTCTCCAAATCACGTTTTAAAACAACTGTCCAGCATTGCTTACATCAAAGCCACTGTATTCAGGCCAAAGAAGAGTATTTGGAAGATAATGGAGTCTCCCTGCAGCTACAGGGTATCACTCACACACACAGTGATAAAGAGAACTTCCATGCATGGAAAGGGATGCTTTCTATCTATCCTTGTCCTTACATATTGCCCACCATTGTAAATCAAAGACTTTTAGAGCCTAAACTGAATCCATTAAGTTCTCTAGATTTCATAAAAGAGGGAGCTCTTTAGGGTTTAGCCTACTTGACTACCTATCAGACTCAAGACGTGCTCCAAAATTGTTCCTCCTCCTCCTCCTCCTCCTCCTCCTCTTCCTCCTCCTCTTCCTCCTCCTCCTCT
>NC_034609.1:3538574-3547556 GCF_900095145.1 Mus pahari
TCCTCCTCCTCCTCCTCTTCTCTACTTGGCTGTGCTCTTCCTCTAAACTGCAAAGCCCACCTGAGCTGTGCTCCTAACATGTGTCTGCTACTGGGAAACGGATTGCTTCGTTAGATGTGTTGCATCCTGATTCTGAGGGCCATTGCCTTCCCTCATATTTGAGGTAAAGGAGAGCACGCAGTGGGAAGACTGGTTTACTTTTACATTAGACATGACTGCTTATCACATGCATTTGTTTCTGAGACTCGATCTTTGGGTAATTTCTACAGACCAGCAGTCCTAGTCATTGCACGTTGGGGTTGCCTGGGTTCTGTTTGTTTCCGTTTTGCAGTGCTAGGCTACAGGCCTGGGCTCTCACACAGGTTAGGTCACTGTTCGGCCTCTGAGCCACGCCCCAGCTCTGGATGTTGGTTCACAGTGGTTTCATTCTCTCCAGGAGGAGCCCACTGAATCATACTCTACCTTATCTGTCCTGTAGACTTGATTTCTGAGGACTGCCACTTACTGGAATGCAAAGTAAGACTGGGTTCCACCTGGCATTGGATTAATGAGAGCTTTAGCCACTCTGGACTTTCTAAGCCGGGAGGCCTTTTTCCTTCCTTACTTGAAGGCCTTCTTTCAGGGTGACTGCATGTATTCGAAGTTCCCTGCATGAATATACTGCTCTGAAGATATGCAAGTGTCTGTGTCAGTTTTTATTGTCAGCTTGACAACCTAGAGGCCCCTCAGAAGTAAGCACCTCATTAAAGATCAGCTTTATCAGCTTGGTCCGAAGACAGCTCATGTCTTCCTTGATGATGGATGTGGGAGGGCCCAGCCCCACTGTGAGTGCTGCCTCCATTTAGGCAAAAGGACAGAGAACAAGCCAGGAAGTGCTGTTCCTCAAGGTTCCTGTTCCTGCCCGGAGTTCTTGCCCTCAGTTTCCTCAGTGATTGATTGTCACCTGAAAGTGTAAGAGAAATGAGCCCTTTTCTCCTCTGGGTGCTTTTGGTCAGAGTGAGTTTTTGTTTCTTGTTTGTTTTGTTTTGTTGTTTCTTTTTCATGAGTCAGGGTTACTTTGTGAAGTCCTTGCCAAGTCTCTAACTCATCTACCTCTGCCTCCCTCATGCTGGAATTAAAGGCACCCACCGCCATTGCCCTGCCTGGTCAAGGTGTTTTATCACAGCAATAGAAAAGCTAGACACTAAGTAGTCCTCTTTCCTGACTACTGTCTTCATGGCTACTTGTTTCACCTGTCAAGTTCAGTTACAACCCACTCCCTCAGGCCAGAGCATCAGTTCTCAGCCTGTGGGTTGAGATACTAGTTATCCTGCATGTCAGATATTGGCATTGTGATTGATAACGGTAGCAAAATTACAGTTACGAAGTAGCAACAAAATAATTTTGTGGTTGGAGGGTCACCACAAGATGATGAACTGTGTTAAAGGGTCCCAGCATTAGAAAGCTTTAGAACCACTGGTCTACAGCACAAAACCAAATGGAACCATTTGGGGCAGCTCCATTTTCAAGTAGGCATTTTGCAGTGCTCCCAAGGTAATGAACACTTTTAATATTTTTACTTTGTATTGATATTGGTATTTTGACATTTATATTTTCCCTTTCTTCCTCAGAATTTTGTTACATTTTATTTCATTTGTACCAATTATTTTGTATTTTAGTGTTTTGCTAAGAAAACCATAATCATATGTTACATGGTCTTAAAATCATAGTTCTAGATTTCTTGACATGAGACAGAATGATCCAGAAGTTAGGTCCATGGTCACAGATAGACCTTACTTCTGTTTGCTGATATGACACAGTCTAAAAAATTAGTCACTTACACACTAAGTCTCAAATGCAGTAACAAAAATAAATGCATTCACATAATGAAGGTAATTGACTATGACAAATAAGGAATGTAAGTTTTCTTGGCCATGTTTCAGAAATCCAAGGTCACTGGCCTTTGTCAAGGCTCAGAGCAGGAAGAGGTGAGTGCGGCTGCGTCCTGAGCAGGCCCGGTGGCTGTGCACACTCACTGATGGGGGTGTTTGCATGCTCTGTGTTTACAGCTACATTCTCTTAGGTAAGCCAACTGAGCTGAAAAGAAATGTCCCAGCTCTCCCTGCGACGCAGCTTGAGTTGAGCCCACAACAGTACTTCATTGGTTAGACTGTAGAGTTGACACTGATGGCCAAAGCCAACCAAGACGGCACCTCCCGCACTGGGGCACCGGTGCCCCACAAAGTGACATTTGTGTCTTTCTGTAACAGATGTCGAAGTGACAAACAGATGTAGAAACTCAACTCTGTTACCTTTTCTACTAGTTCAATGGCAACTGGAAAAAAAATGGAGAATATCAATTCAAATGAAGTTTCTGGATTTCCATGAGTGTTCTGAAAGCAAGAACAAGGTAAAGTTGACCACACAGACCTGTCCTTGTTATACTGACAGGAAAGCCTACATAAAAACAGATTCACATGGTGCTGAAGAGATGGCTCAGTGGTTAAGAGCACTGACTATTTTTCCAAAGGACCCAGATTCAAATCCCAGCACTCACATGGCAGTTCATAATTCTCTGTAGTTCCAGTTCCAGGGGCTCTGATCCCCCCCCACAGACATACATGAAGGTGGCAATACATAAATATAAAAAAATTAAAAAATAAAATAAAAAGTAAAAATGAGTGCCTGCTACGTGAAGATTCAGTCAGCCAGCACTTACCAGCTTGGACTAGTTTCCATTTTTATTATAGTCTGATTTGTTTGAGCTTTTGAGGCAAGATAGCCTTGTGTTGACATGGGACAAAACCCATGGATTTTCCACCCTGCCAAAGCTTGGCCTACACTCTAAAGCACTTGTGAATTATTTGTGCACATGTATGCATGCACACATTTAAACACTGAAGACAAAAGAAAGGCTAAAAGATAGGCCAGGAAGGAAGAATGAGCCAGCTCATTACAGGCAGCCAGAGTCCTTTTCTTTTTGTCTTGTTTGTTTTAATTTTTTGTTTGTTTTTTGTTATTTTGTTTTTCGAGACAGGGTCTCTCTGTATAGCCCTGGCTGTCCTGGAACTCACTTTGTAGACCAGGCTGGCCTCGAACCCAGAAATCCACCTGCCTCTGCCTCCCAAGTGCTGGGATTAAAGGCGTGTGCCACCTTGCCCGGCTTGTTTTAATTTCTATTTATGCTTCTCTTATACAAAACATCCTTACCGCAGTTTCCCCTCCCGCCACTCCATGACATCTCTCTTCTCACCTAGATCCACTCCTGCAGCTGTCTCCCCAAGAAGAGAGCAGGCCTCCCAGGGACGTAAAGCAAACACAGCATAACGTAAGATAAGATGCAGCAAGACCGGGCACAACATCAAGGTTGGACAACACAACCCAGTAGAAGGAAAAGGTTCCAAAAGAAGGCAAAAGAGTCAGAGAAACCCCCACTCCCACTGTCAGGAATCCCCCAAAATATCAAGCTGACAACCATAACATATGCAGAGGACCTAGCACAGACCCACGCAGGCTCCACCACAATCGCTACCTCTGACTCTGTGAGGCCCAGGAGCCCTGCTTTGTTGACTCCACTAGCGGTGCAGAGCCATTTGTTAACTTACACAGGTGTGTGATTTCATACCATCCTCAAGAAGTAGGCATACAGCTAAGGTTGGGAGCTCAGTGCTCCCTCCCCAGCTTGCCCAAGGACCTACAGCTAATAAATAATGGGCACTGAATTGGGACCTGGTTCTTCCTAATGTCCAGATGTATGCTCCCTTTAAAAATCCACTTATTTTAATTATAAAAGAATTGCAAACACATGAGATAGAAACTACAGGTTTCTTCTGCTTCTGATAGGGCTGCAGCCCCAAACTCCTCTGTAAGCTGAACATAACATTAACGGGCTAGAGAGATGGCTCAGTGGTTAGGCTCTTTCAGAGGATCAGAATTGAGTTCCAGCATCCACATGGGACAGCTCACAACTGGCTGTAACTCCAATTCCAGAAGATCCAATACCTTCTTCCAGCCTCTGCAAGCATCTGCATGCATTTGTACACACACACACACACACACACACACACAAACACCAAAAATAAATCTTTAAAAACTATATTGAGTTCTAAATGTTTCCAGTACATGTAACTTACCAAGCACGGCACACTTAGGAGTGACAGTTGGTCACCGGCAAAGGTAAGACTGTTGGAGCTACAGCAGTTCCCCCCCCCGCCCCCACCTCACTCCTCATTGGCTGCTTCCTAGCATTGCTGGGGAGGATTTTGCAATATAACTAACCCAGACAGAGCTCAAACTTTACATGGCAAAGCGTTACTTCTACACATGCACATTTTCTCATCTTGAGTCACTGTGAGCCGGGCGCCTCTGTTTCCAGTGACCACGGGCCCAGAGCCACTGTGAGCCGGGCACCGCTGTTTCCAGGGACCACAGGTCCAGAGCCACTGTGAGCCGGGCACCGCTGTTTCCAGGGACCACAGGTCCAGAGCCACTGTGAGCCGGGCACTGCAGTTTCCAGGGACCACGGGCCCATTCCCTCCTAGAAGATGCCTTGTTCTGCCATGTTTACTCCATGCTGCCTCCATGCCTCAGCATAAAAGGTAAAATACGAAATCCACGACCCTATTCTCTTAAGGCAATTAATTGCTAACCCGAGACAACACCATCCACACTGTGGTACTGATGTATATTCTTCCTGCTACACTGCTTCTCTTCCTACACAGTCGGCATCAGGATCTATTTGTGGTTTTTGTAGCTTGGATTTTAAGTCCAAAATTCAAGGTTTACCACGTTGATGGATGCTGAACCGCTAAGTCTTGTTTGCTCCTCCTCTGCCCCCCTCTTCTTCCTCTGACCCCTTCTTCCTCCTCTGCTTTTTCCTGGTGTGTGTGAGTGTACATATCTTTGCACACGCTCAAAGCTGGAGGAGGTGGTTGGGTCTCTTATTCTATGGGAGTCCATCTTATTTCCTTATCTCAGGGTCCTCTACAGAACCTAGAGCTAGGCCAGCAAGCCCAGAGATCCCGTTGTCTCAACCCACCACCAAATTTACATTATGGGCTTACAAGCAACACGGCTCTCTCCCTGTCCCTGTCCCTGTCCCTGTCCCTGACCCTCCTTCCTTCCCTCCCTCCCTTCCTCCCTCCCTCCCTCCCTCCCTCCCTTGCTCTCTCTTTCTTTCTTTGAGGCAGGGTCCCACTATGTAGCTCTGGCTATCCTGGAACTTTCTATATAGACCAAGCTGGCCTTGAACTCTCAGAGATCTGCCTGTCTCTGCCTCACAAATTCTAGTGTTAAAGGCGTGCCTCACCTTGCTCAGCCCCACCCCAACTCTTTATGTGGTTGCTAGGACCTGAATATAGGTTCATACGCTTTTGCATGAAGCACTTTCATCCAGAGCTGACTCTCCTGCTGTTGGTTGATCTTTCTAACTGCTGCTGATCATTTTATTGTTTAAACATTCTGCAATTTCTTTCTCTACTTCCAGACTACAGCTATTTAGATGTTTATAAATGTTCATAGTATAAATAATGCAACAAAGGGTGTCTTTCTACATACTCCTTTGTGAGCATGTCCTACTATTTGTCTAGGAAATAACTGGACCATAGAGGTGCAGTTTCATAGTTCTGGTATTTGCATTGCTGTGGATTGAATTGTGTCTCCTTGAAATTCCTGTCTTGAAGTCCTAAGTCCTAATGCGGCTGGATTTAGAGACAGCACTTATAAGGAGGCTGTCTCTTTAAGAGTAGACAAAGTTAAAAGGGTGGGGCTGTAATCCTAGATTGACAATCTGGAGAGAGGAGGTAATAGGGTGTTTACCTCAGCTGCCAGGGCATACAAAGAGCACAGGAAAGCTCTGTTCGGACACCAGGTCATGGACAAGCCTAGACAAGAGCCCTCATGGAAAGCCAAGCTTCTCTGCCCCTTGAACTTAACACTCTGGCCTCCAGGACTGTAAAGAAAACAAATTCCCATTGTCTACAGCACTCAGCCCGAGGTCTTCTGTCTGTTGGTGGCCTGAGCAGACTAATATATGCATCTTTTAGATGTTTCCTACTGCCAAGCTGTCTCCCAAAATGTACCAATGCCCACCCTACCGGCCATGAAGGTCTCTCTCGTGACAAACAAGCCTCCCGGGAGCACAGGCTGCCCCAGACCTCAGAGCTGCACTGGCCAAAGGCTCTGATTTCTTGAATTACAGACCCAGTCAAGATATGCAGGAATTTGCTGTATAATGAAGGGTGATTGCAGCTAAGCTAAGCGTGGGCAGTGTCAGGGTGGTTCGTGTTTCTAGTCTCTTATGTAGCAGCAGGTTCTTTACAGTTAGCTGCTCTGGAGTCAAAATGAGAGGCTGCATTGCATACTGTGCTAATCCCTTCTGCTTCCTTTTCTTTTCCTTTGTTTTGTTGCATTTTGAATCAGGAATCGCTATGCACCCTAAGCTAGCCTCAAGCTAGCAATCCGCCTGCCTTGACTTTGTAAGTACTGTGCCACCATGTCCAGCTCTTCAGAATTAAAAAGAGAGAGAGAGGTGTTTGTTTGTTTGTTTGTTTGTTTGACATGTGAGCAAGTATGGATGCACCTCAGTGCGTGTGGAACTCAGGACTTCAGGGTTGCCAGCAGGAGCCTTCGCTGGCTGAGCCATTCACTGACTCTCATGCATTTTTAACTTGGGGTGTTTCGAACTGGTTAGTTCTATGCAGTTAATAAATGTTGGCTGTGTGTGGAGATGGCTCAGCAGTTAAGAGCACTGGCTGTTCTTCCAGAGGACCTACGTTAGATTCCCAGTGCCTATGTGGTAGCCCACACTATCTGTAACTCCAGTTTCAGGGGATCCATCACCCTCTTCTGGCCCCTGTGGGAACTACACACATGTGGTGCATTCATACATACAAGCAAAACATCCATACACATAAAAGAAAAAATAATCAATTAAAAAATAAATTGTTGAAATGGAGGGTTTTTTTCTTTGATTTTGTGTTTTTTTTTAAAATCTTTATCAGATGGGTCCACAAAAGTAACTTTAACATATTTTATTCTTGATTCTTAAGTTATACTTAATATTTTACATGAACTTCAATATTAATAAAAATATTACAAATGGCCAGGGCAAAATCTTTCTGCACAAAGGGCAGATCTGTCACATGCTTGCTGCTCTAATATCTTACTGCTAGAAGGAGGACTCTAACTGGTGGCTTCAATACCGTGGTCAGCCCAACATGATATAGCAGCCAGGTCCACTGGACCTTTCCTGTGGTGTCATTTCAAGCCAGCTCATGCAGAAATGCCATCTATACCTCTACAGTCGCCCCTTGGTTCATTGAACTGAAAAGCCTTTAATCAAGGTGCCAAACCCACGAGGGCTAGATTTCAGCTGAGGTTCCTCTTATTGGCCCCTGAAATCTCTGTGATTTCCGGCTGTACACGCTGCAGATCGCTGCAGGAACTCCAGTCAGTTAACCTCCCAGTCCGGCCTCGCGGAGCGGGTCGGAGCTGCTTTTCAGTACCACATACCACAGCCCACGTGTTCACTGCAGTGCAATTCACAGTGCTCATGTCACGGAACCAGCAAGGTGTCCAACGGCAGCAGTGGACTGAAGACGCGATATATATGTACAGTGGAATTTTTCTTTTTTTCTTTTTTTGGGGGGGGAATTTTTCTTGCTCATAAAGCACAGAGAGATTATGTCTTTTGCAGGAAAGTAGATGCAACCAGAGATGATGTATTAAGAGGGTTACACCAGTACCAGAAAGACTAATGCCGTATTTTCTTTCATTTGTGATTCCTAGATTTTTATGTAGTTTCAAGAAATCACATATGTCAGTAAATGTAAAGTGTACAAAACAGGATAGACGTGACATTGTCTAGGAAACAAAGGAATGTGGGGGGAGAAGGGGATGAGTGGGGGAAGGTAGGGGATGAGGTTCAGATGTGGTGGACACATGATACCAACTTGTATGGTTTGTTTTAAATTCATTCTAGCCGGGAGTGGTGGCACATGCCTTTAATCCCAGCACTTGGGAGGTAGAGGCAGGCAGATTTCTGAGTTTGAGGCCAGCCTGGTCTACAAAGTAAGTTCCAGGACAGCCAAGGCTACACAGAGAAATCCTGTCTCGAAAAACAAACAAACAAGAACAAAAATTTATTCTAAAATGAAAGTAAATGAGGAAATAATCAGGCTGGGCACAGGGGTTGGGGATTCAGCTCAACTCTTCAAATCCTACGAAAAGGTCTTGCAAGAATGTACAAATGATTTTTAATATTCTGTATATATAAATTAACGCGGAAAATTATGGCAGCAGTTATTCCTTGAGCAGCAAGTTCCCCAAATAATCACACAATATTAATTATATATTAATAATATTTCAAAGCTTAGGCCTTAGCTGGGTTCATCTAAGTTAACCTGACCGCTAACCCTAACCAGCCACGTGGCTACGTACACTTTCCAGGCCCATAGTCACGCCCACCTCTCATGGGGGAGGGGGAGGGCTTTCCTCTTTCTTCTTCCCAGAGCTCCTTTCTCCCTCCCAGGAAGTTCTGCCTATCTCTCTCTACCGCCCAATCACAGGCTTTAATCTTTAATTGATCAATTAAATTGGGGAGCAAAGTTTGCAGGTGTATGTGGGAATTCACTCTTGGGGCAACCAGATCTAGGGGTTCAGAATTTTGCATTTGAATATATAGCAGCGCCAGACCAACCCTGACATGGGACAGTGTTCAGGTAGCTGGGGTTGACTAGGCTGCTAGGTCGCATTGTGACCTTGTGACCTGATTCTGCAATGCTCAATGCTTGAAAAGCCCCTTCCCTGTCCCTCCCTTCCTCTCTCCCCCTCTCTCCTTCTCTCCATCCCTTTCTTTCTCTGTCCCTCCCTTCTTCTCTTCTTTCCTTCTCTCCCTCCCACCCTTTCTGTCCTTCCCTTCCTCTCTCCCTCCCCCTTCCTCCTTCCCTCTCCCTCCCTCCCTCCTTCCCTCCCTCCCTTCCTTTCTCCCTCCCTTCCTCTCTC
>NC_034609.1:3549242-3558329 GCF_900095145.1 Mus pahari
GAGAGAGAGAGAGAGAGAGAGAGAGAGAGAGAGAGAGAGAGAGGAAGGGGGGAGAGAAGGAAGGAAAAACATAATGATGTCATTCTCAATAGCAATTGTATTTTAGAAATAAAGAAATGTAAGTCAATTTAGTTTTTAACTGCCTTCTAAGTATTTACCCACAGCTAAGCTCGGCTCCTGTGGCTCATCAAAGAGGCGGTGTGTTTTTCAGCAGGCAGCAGCTAGTACAGTTTCCTGCTGTCGGGTTCCTGGCTCCAACTGACACTTCTACAACACAACCCCTACATCTGATATTCGGGGGACATTGATAAATGAGGTGCTGAGAAGAGTTCAAGAGCCAGAGCATGAGACAGAGTGTCGTCCGTATACAACAGGGAGACTGCACCCACCCAATCTCAGCAATAGGGAAGTGAGGATCTGCTCAATGATGACACCGACTGGCACGCTCACATGGATGGGGAGGATTTCACGAGCCTCTGCCTCAGAAGACACGCTACGGGCATCTGATGGCTGAGAGTGACACATGGGCTCAGTAGGTTTTCCATGTGTGTCTGCATGTGCACACATGCGTTTATGTGTAACAGTAACAGAGCAGGTCATAAACTTGAGAGGAAGCTGGGTGGGAATGTGGGAGGAGATGGGAGAAGAGAAGGAAGTGTAGAAATAATGTAAATACATTGTAAGAATTCCACATATGAAATTTTCAAAAAAATAAAAACTTTAGGTTAAAAAAGAATAAATCAGTTCTTTTGATTAAAAGTTATCTGTAACAAAAATGAGATTTATAATTTTATTTTAATGAATTAGTAGATAACTTAAATTTTCTGGTCTTCTTCTTCTTCTTCTTTTTTTTTTTAAATTTCCAGTTGGGTGACTTAATACAGAGAATTAAAACTCTTCAGTGCCTCAGAAAGTCTTGAAAACTATGAAGGAATCCAGAGCCCAAGGCCTCAGAGGAACTTTGCATTAAGCCTGTAGAGATCCCTGTGGTGGAAAGGACAAGGACAGTCTCACCTTCCCTGAGCAGGATTCACACCGTCTGAGGGTCCTCGGTGGTGGCAGACAACGGACAGTGACTGCAGCTGCTTTACAAAGAAAGTGCATTGTAAGATCCGTGCCCACTCACTTGTGACCAGGTGAGCAGGAGCCAGGGATGTAATGTTTCACTAAAATCTCGTCTCTGCCTCAGGAACAGCCCTTGTGCAAGGGTGCATTGCTGATGTCCGCCATGATGGTGGAAGAGATTTGTCGCTCCTGCATCCTCACTTCCTCCCCGTGACCTCTGACCCCATTGCAGCCACCTCCAGTAGTCTCCAGCAGTCAGCAGTCCACACAGCCATCAGCGTACAAGGGGATCAAGAACCCTCACCCCAGTTACCAGGGACCCGCCTAACAGAGCATCTCCTGCTCCAGGTTCCACAGTGAGAACCGACTGCCGACTTTCTACGGCTTCTGGATTGCCTCCCTGTAGGCGGGTGGTCTCAACTACACTTAGATACGATGACATGCCAAATCTTTTATGAAGGACAGCAGATGTTGTGATGTAATGGAACTGTACTTTCCTGTGGAGATGGGAGGAAGTGTCCCTGGGTACACTTGGGAAGAATTTCTTTCTAACTAAATCATTTGAAATGGAAACCTCATCCCAAAGCTGAGTCTTCTGAGGTGGGAAGATCCCTATTAAATCTGGGCCACACTTCAGCCTATGTAAGGACAAGGAAGAAAGACACTTTCACTCTTCACCGGCTTGCTCTCCCCCTCACTGTCAAGTCCACCCCTTAACTAGTATAGGACTACTTCAGGATTCCAGTGTATGCTGAAGACCAGCTGAGACACCCAGCCTTGCACACTGATTCTTGGACTTTGCGTGGGAAGACAGCCATTGTTGGACTAGCTGGACCACAGCCTGTGAGCCACGTAAATTCTATGTATGTGAGATTCATTCTATCAGTTCTGCTCCTCTGGAGAACCCTGGATAATATAGTACCTCCATCCCAAAAGGTCACAAGGACAGAACAAACAAAGACTTTCTATCTAAGTCTAGCTTGGTGAACCAATGCATTCACAGGCGTTACTTTCAGGAGCATGAGAGAAATGTTACTTATAGGCACATGGGTACCACCAGAGAACTTCATCCCCTAAAACTCCACCCTAGCATGAGTTTCCTGAAAGCTCATCCCTGGAGTTTCCTGCACAACGTGCAGGCAGTTCTACCAAAGAGCCTTCTCTTCCTGAGGGTTTCTTCTTCCTGTTTACCAAGTTTATAACTTTCAGGAAGGGCCTTGGGAATCAGAACTTTCTGAGCTTCGTGAGGCATGTAAAATTTTTGTTTGTTTGTTGTTTGTCTGCTTTTTAACTTTCCTACCTCTTATAAGCCTCCTTCTTATCTCCAGGAGATGTTTCAATTCAGAGGAAATTGCTACACCCCTGTATCATTTCTATATGAAACAAGAGTGGACAGAAAAAAATACTCACATCTGAAACTCATGAGAGGCTATAGACAGCATATTCCTGTAGCTAAACTTTCTGACTTACAGGAGTCCTCTTCTGAGATGCTCCAAGTATCTTTTGTTGATTCATTTAATTTATAAGCCATCTTCCTTGAAACCAAAGTATTTCTTATAAGAACTAAAATGTTTCAAATGAGGGCTATCTAGGGAATAATAAAGAACATAAACGGAAACATAAGCAGAATAAAGGGAAAGAAAACCCCACTTTCTTTTGTCAGGTAGTTTCAGCCTGAGCATGGCTCACAAGGTTGTGAATTTCTTGAGTAAGTAGTGTTTCCCGAGGTGTGTGGGTCACTCCTTCAAATATTTACCTTAGTCTTGGTTGGTTTAATGGTAAATTCTACACATCTGTGGAGTATTCTCAGATGTGCGGACATCTCACTCAACAATACTCACAGAATTATTCTGATGGTTTTTAAGGTGCAAATAGCATTGAACCAGGCGAGTGCACCAGCTCACACCACATGATGCTGACTGGGCCTCGTCTAGTCAGTGGAAGGCTTTAGGAAGAAAGGCTGGGCAGAGTTTTTTGGCTAATTTATTGGGTTCTTATACCTGTCACACTTCAACTCCATTCTATCCCAATCCCTTCCAATCTTCCAACACTAGGTAGGAGGGAAGGAAGGTTAGAGGGGAAGGAGTTGTAGAGCTCTTTGGACTATTTCCTGCTGATAAAGTTCCTTGGGGGCAAATCCAGTCTTAATCATCAGGATATTCAGTTTCTTCTTCTCATCTTTTTGCTCATGACCACTTGACAAAGAGCAACAACAGGAACCAGGAGCAGTCTCAGCAGGCATTTCCAGAATGCCCTGGCCTCTCCCAGGGCTCTGGCATTTATACCCCCTGAGAAGTTCCCAGAATTCCAAACGTCACACACCCACAGAAACTATTCAAAGCTGGAAAAGATCACACCTCTGCTAGTGCACGAGGCAAATCATAATCACCTGCTGTAAAGCAGCCTCTTATTCCATACCTGGGGTTAAAACAAAACCATACTCACATGACATAACTGGGTTTTAAAGAAACCAAACTTATCACTACAGGAAAGGGTCTCAGTGTCCCTCAGGAGGGGGACATTCTCCCTCCAGCTTACCTTCCAGCTCATGGGCAGCATCAGCTTTTCCTGTGTTTCCAGCCTGTGGGCCCATTCTCCATAGCTACCCTCCACAGTTGGGTGCTAACTCCTTATGTAAGTCTCTCTAGGTCAGTCTATACACACTCATTCTTGTGCTGTTTCTCTGGAGAATGCTAATTATACAGTTGGAAATTCCTAATTGCTATGATTTCTTAATATAGCAAGCTCATTACTAATGTTTATAATGTTTACAAGGATTGACTAAGGACTCTGCTAGTGACCCAGAGATCTGTTCAGCACATTTTCCAGTATAGTTACCACTAGCCACATGGAGACTCTGGGAACTTAAAATGCAGCCAGACCACATGTTGAAATGATAACAATGTTAACATATCAAGCTAAGTAAAAATAAATTATTAATATTAATTTCAAATATCTCTGACTTATTTGTGATCCAGTTACTAGTTGACTTAAAAGTCCATTTGTAGTGCCCATTATATTTAGGCAGGAAAGCCCTAGTTTAGCATTTCTCCCCCAAACTTCAGAGTTCATAAAGGTCTTTGTTTCCACCCTCCATAAATGGCTCCCTCTTAATCAGTTTCACTGCAACCTTCAATCACTAATGCGTCTGAGATAGGATTGGTCTAAGAACAAGGGTGTGTGTGTGGCCAGGTAAAGTTGTCAAGAAACACAGAACTTGGGAACCAGGTATGGAAAACACAGGCTAGTAGTGGCCGTCCTTACAGACAATGACAAGATGTCATTCAATCAATAATTAAACACAGTCTTGACCGTTTACTGCAGGAACCACAATGAGTAGCCTCAGGTATGCAGTTTGCTGTAGTGTCTTCAATCATTATGTGAAAATGTAGGCCCCATGCCTTAGAGACTTTAATGAATCCAGACTGCTTTCTTGTGCCTTATAAATGTGATTTTATTGAAGTAGGGTATGAATGAAGCTGTTTTGAGTTATGAAGAACCAACACCAGTGAATGATTTGAGAAATTTTAAAGTTAGTTTGTTTCTCTGTGAAGAACCAACACCAGTGAATGATTTGAGAAATTTTAAAGTTAGTTTGTTTCTCTGTGTGGATGCTTCAGCCATGTTCCCATGTGATCTCCCAAACAAGTAAGAATTATGTATAGACTTGGGAACAAGGGCTAGTTAGTGTACTAATATGGGGAGGCCCATTTTCTTCTTATTTGGTTGGGACAAAATGGACAAGAAAGTCTTTTGTTGTTGTTTTTTGGGAGATACAATCTCACTTTTTAGCCCAAGCTGGCCACAGGCTCTCAGTGATTATCCTGAGTCAGCCTCCTGGGTGTTGGTATTACGGATATGAACCACCACAAGCAATTGTCCATGTGTTCTTTCCTAGCTTAAGATGCCATGTGCCAGTAAAGATCCCCGAAGTTTCTTGTGTGCTGTCATTTTCCTTAGGATGCTGGCATTTTGTCATTCATTCTCATTTGGTCCTTAACTCTCAATCCTTAGGCACATGGACACACTGTCACTGTAAATATCAGACAGAGCAGCAGAGGAAGGAGACTGGCTGAAGAATGAGTGTGTAGCTTCTGGTTTGATCTTTGGAACAGTGACTTGGCCACTCCATGACTAGATTTATTATTCCATCAAACAGAAGGTTCAGCTTCATGGGCCTTCAGGACCCCCTTCCTTTCTCTGACATGTTGAAGTTGGGAAAGACTCTGAAGACCACCTTTGAACTTCCTTAGACTCTCCCCAGTAATTGAAAACCTTAAACAAATTGACTTTTGAGGTCCTTTTTGGTTCAATAATGATTGAGCCTTTTGTACCTAGAAAATTACAGCTAGCTCGTCAACTCTCCTTCTTCACAGTGGCTTGGATGAGAGAGATGCCGCGCAGCTAAGCATTAGGAACAGTACCTCATGGCTCACACAGCATTTGTTTAGTTGAAATGGACTCACTCTGTGTTTCACACCGATGAGACTATGGCTGCTCATGTTACCATCTGGGTTTTAGAGATGATCCCTGGGTCAATGGGGATCAGGCTCTAGGTTCTGCTAGGGTGGCGTGGCTTAGAGGCTGGACCCAGACGAGTGCTGAATAATGGCAGTTGGCAAGGCCAGTTGTAGGGAGGAGGTTCTAGATGGCAGATTTTAAGTTGCTGGGAAGCAAACTGTTAATATTGGGCAAATCTTTAATCCAGAGACTTGTAGAAACCTATTGCTGGTTGAGAAGCAAATATTCCAACACGACTAACAATATCATCATGAAAGGCTCCCAATATAGAGACAATATTCCTTTTATAGATAGAGGAAGGTTAAAGTAGCAATGAATCACATTTAAGAAATAAACCTGTGCAACCTTCACACTGTGCAAGCTTCACAATGGCCTGCCTTACTACTCCGACTGGGTAGCTCAGAAATGAGATTCAGATTTGTCTGGTCACCTCTCCACCAGCCCTACCAGGCCTGCTGCACAAGGAACACCCAGGTTAGATCCCTCCAAAAGGCCAGCCAATCCTCTGCCTGCCTGCCGAGTCATCGGGGCATGAGCAGCTAGCTGTGTGCTATTCCCTGAGCTCCACTGTCCAGCCACCTTCACCAGACCTGCTATACAAAGAATATTCAGGTTAGACCTT
Source organism: Mus pahari (assembly GCF_900095145.1). Classification (NCBI taxonomy): domain Eukaryota; kingdom Metazoa; phylum Chordata; class Mammalia; order Rodentia; family Muridae; genus Mus; species Mus pahari. The sequence goes on from NC_034609.1 coordinate 3,555,451, forward strand.
TCCCCCTACCCTCAATTCCCCTGTCTACTGTGCTCTCTGGGGCATACCTAGTTGTCCTGAGTTCCACTGTCCCACCCAAGGCTGTCCACCAGAGGCCTGCTGCACTGGAAATATCCAGATTAATCTGGCTCTCCTGATATCTGCTACACCTGGAGCATCCAGGACCAACCAGATGACGAAAGGCCAGCATAAGAATGCAATCAGCAAGAGCCAGGGCAACATAATACCTCCAGAGCAAAGCTATTTCTTTACGGCAAGCCCTGTATATCTGTATATCCTTTCACAACCAAAGCACAAGAAAATGACCTTAAATCCAACCTTATAAAGATGATAGATACGTTTAAAAAGGAAGAGAATAAATCCTTTAAAGAAATACAGGAAAATACAATCAAACAGGTAGAAGCCTTTAAAGAGGAAACTAATAAATTCCTTAAAGAAATACAGGAAAATACAATTAAACAGGTGAAGGAAATGAATAAAACTGTTCAAGATCTGAAAATTTAAATAGAAGCAATAAAGAGAACACAATCAGAGGAAATTCTGAAGACAGAAAACCTAAGGAAGAGAACTGGAGCAACAGCCAGAAAATCACCAACAGAGTACAAGAGACAGAAGAGAGAATCTTAGGTATACAATGGAAGAACTGGATACATCAGTCAAAGAAAATGTTAAATACAAAAAATTCCTGACATAAAGCATCCAGGAAATCTGGGACCGTATGAAAAGACCCAACCTAAGAATAATAGGAATAGAAGAAGGTGAAGAGCCCCAGGTCCAAGGACCAGAAAATATTCTCAACAACAGCACAGAAGAAAACTTTCCCAACCAACCTAAATCTAGAAAAAGATGCCTATAAACATACAAGAAACTTACAGGTTAGTTAAATTGGACCAGAAAAGAAAATCCTTCTACCACATAATAATCAAAACACTAAATCTACAGAACAAAGAAAGATTATTAAAATCTGCAAGGGAAAAAGGCCAACTAACATGCAAAGGCTGACCTACCATAATTATACCTGACTTCTCAACAGAGACTCTACAAGCTAGAAGGGCCTGGACAGATAATTTTATAGTCTCTAAGAAACCACAGATGCCAACTTAGACTATTATACTCAGCAGAATTCTTAATCTCCAGAGATGAAGAAAGCAAAATATTCCAATACAAAACCAAATTTAAGCAATATCTATCTACAAATCCATCCCCACAGAAAATACTTGAGGGATAACTCCAACCCAAGGAGGTTAACTACACACAAGAAAATACAGGAAACAATTCCACACCAACAAAAACAGAATAAGGGAAGCAAGAGTGTGTGTGTGTGTGTGTGTGTGTGTGTGTGTGCGCGCGCGCGCACTAATACCACCAATATTAAACTAACAGGAATTAACAATTTTGGTCATTAATATCTCTCAACATAAGTGGTCTCAATTCCCCAATATAAAGACACAATCAACAGAATAGATGTGTAAACAGGATCCATCATTCTGCTGCATATAAGAAACACACCTCAGAAACAAAGATAGATATTACCTCGGCATAAAGGACTGGAACAAGGTTTTCCAAGCAAACTGGCCCAAGAAACAAGCTGGAGTAGCCATTCTAACATCTAATAAAATAGATTTTCAATCAAAATTAATCAATAGAGATGGGAAAGGATACATCATATTCATCAAAGGAAAAAAATCTACCAAGAGGACATCTCAGTTCTGAACATCTATGTCCCAAATGCAGGGGCACCCACATTCACAAAAGAAACATTACAAAAGCTTAATTTGCACATCAAACTTCACATATTACTAGTGGGAGACTTCAACACCCCACTCTCACCAATAGACAGGTCATTGAGACAGAAACTAACCAGAGAAATATCAAAACTAACAGAGGTTATGAATCGAATGGATCTAACAGATATTTGCAGAACATTTCACCCAAACAAAAGAATATTCCCTCTTCTGAACTCTCCACAGAACCTTCTCCAAAACTGACCATATAGTTGGTCACAGAGCAGACCTCAACAGATACAAGAAAATTGAAATAATTCTTATAAGATCACCATGTAATCCATGAAGTCCATGAAGCTGGACTTCAATGACAACACAAACAACAGAAAGCCTACAAACTCATAGATACTGAACAACTCTTCACTCAGTGACCATTGGACTGGGGGATAAATAAGAAATAAATTAAAGACTTTCTAGATTTAATGAAAATAAGACGCAACATATGCAGCCTTATGGGACACAATGAAAGCAGGGCTAAAAGGAAAGTTCATAGCACTAAGTGCCTTCATAAAGAAATAAGATAATTCTCATACTAGGAGTAGACAGTAAGAAATAACCAAAACTAGGGCTGAAATCAATCAATTATAAACATAGAGAACTGTACAAAGAAGCAACAAAACCAAGAGCTTGTTCTTTGAGAAAATTAACAAGATAGGCAAACCCTTAGCCAAACTAACTACAAGGGAGAGAGAGGCTGTATCCAAAGTTACAAAATCAGAAATAAAAACAGAGACAAAACATACACAGAAGAAATTCCAAGAATCATTAGGTTTTACTTGAAAAGTTTGTACTCCATAAAATTGGAAAGTCTAAATGAAATGGACACTTTTCTAGATAGATACTACTTACCAAAGTTAAATCAAGTTCAGGTAAACTTAAAAAAATCCTATAACTCCAAGAATATAGAAGCAGTCATTAAAAGTTTTCCAACAAATAACAAAACAAAGCAAAACAAACAAACAAACAAAAAACAAGCCCAGATGGTCTTTTTTTTTTTTACTATTTTTTTTATTATTATTATTTTCTTTATTTACATTTCAAATGCTATCCCGAAAGTTTCCCATACCCCTCCCCCCACCTCTGTTCCCCTACCCA
>NC_034609.1:3558340-3561536 GCF_900095145.1 Mus pahari
AGCAAGGAATTCTATCAGACTTTCAAGAAAAAGCTAATATAGTCCTCAAACTATTTTACAAAATAAAAACAGAAGGAACATTGCCAGACTCATTCCATGAATACATAGCCACTATGCCTCAAGATCTCCATGCCAAGATCCAGGTACTTGTATCTCCCAGCCTCTAGATCAGGATCATGGGTGAGTCTTCCAATTCTGGATTGTTGTTCATTCCAGATATAGTCAAGTTGACAACCAGGAATAGCCACTACATCCCTCAACTGAAGAATGGATTTAAAAAAAAAAAAAAAAGAACATTTTCACAGTGGAATACTATTCAGCTATTAAAAATAAAGACATCATGAAATTTGCAAGCAAATGGATGGAGCTAGAAAATATCATCCTGAGTGGGGATTCCAAATCCAGAGAGACATATATCATATGTACTTCTTTATAAGTAGACATTAGCCAAAAAGTACAGGATAACTATGCTACAATGCTCAGACCCAAAGAAACTAAGTAATGAGGAAGGCCCAAGGGAAATACATGAATCTCACTCAGAAGGGGAAACAAAATAGTTATTGAGGGTGGATGGAGAGAGAGAACTGGGAGGGAGAGGGAGGAGAACAGGGATCAGGTGTGGGGAGAGGGGTGTGGGAGAGGGCTGGGAGTGAGAATGGCAATGGATGGGGGCATCTCTGGGAGTAGATGGAAACCTGGGGTAGGGCAGGGTCTAGGAAGTCTATGGGAGTGACCCTAAGATTCCTACCAGCGGGGAGGCATATGGAGACTGACATAGCCACCTCTTGTAGCCAGCTGGGGCTTCTAGTGGAGGGGACATCAACCTACCTACAAAACCTTCACCCTAAAATATGTCCTGCTTATAAGATGTGCATGGATAAAGATGGAGCAGAGATCCGGGCGTGGTGGCACACGCCTTTAATCCCAGCACTCGGGGAGGCAGAGGCAGGCAGATTTCTGAGTTCGAGGCCAGCCTGGTCTACAGAGTGAGTTCCAGGACAGTCAGGACTACATAGAGAAACCCTGTCTCGAAAAAACAAAACAAAACAAAACAAAACAAAACAAAACAAAACAAAACAAAAACGATGGAGCAGAGACTGAGGGAACAGTCAACCAATGACTGGCCCAACTTGAGACCCATCCCATGTTAGAGAACCAATCCCTGACACTGTTAATGATACTCTGCTATGCTTGACAGTTAGACAGGAGCCTAGACTGATATCCCAGGGTGGGGTGATACCCAAGGAGGGTGGCTTCTCCTTTTCTGGGGAGGAGGGGTAGCAGGTGCAGGAGATCAGGGTATAAAGTGATTAAATTAATTTTTAAAAAAATGAAACGAGATTCAACCGTTGCTTACAGTAAAAGACACCTTGACCTCTGTGCAACTTTCATGATGTAAGGTTTAATTATCAGCTGTAATCTGACCAATGCATAGCAGTCATTTATGTTTCTCAAAAACCCAAAATAATGTAGACTGCACCCATAAAGACTCTTAACCATGGCTCTTCCTGGAGAAGAAACCATGTTCTGGGGTGCGCTGTGCTCTTTCCCCAGGCTTCTTCCTCTTAACCCCATCCTCAAATAAGTCTTTAAAATGCTTTTGATACGTCCAACTCTTCTTCATTTAATAGATTTATTAATAGGAAAACCGAGCAAGTGACAAAGACTTGTAGCCCAACAAAAGCCCAGGCAAGAGGTCTGGGTTGATGGCCATGCAAGCAAGAGCATCCAGAACCCACATAAGCAGCTGGGAGAAGTGCTGCACGCCCGCAATCCCATCACTGGGGACGCAGAGGCAGGAGGATCCTGGGGCTTGCTGGCCAGCCAGGCATCATAAATTAGAAAGCTATAGATTCAATGAGAGACCTTGTCTTAAAAAAAAAGATGGAGGATCATCGAGGTAGCTCGGCAAGTGAAAATGGCTACTGTACAAGCCTAAGAGGCTATGTTCAACTCCTGGAACCCACAGAAAAGTGGAGAGAGAACTGACTCCTAAGTTCTATAAGCATGCCATGACACATATATGCCCTCCACATACACACACATGCACGCACAAAATGTACACATACACACACATACACACATGCAAACACACATACACATGCATGTAGACACATGTAGACACATACACACACATATGTATACACATACATACATATACATACACACATACACTCATGCATACACACACATGCAGATACATATACACATATACACACAATGCAGGCACACATATATGCACTCATGCACACACCACATGCAGACACACTGACACACATACATAAGCATACACACACATACATGTGTACATACATACATACGTACATACACACACACCATATCACACCAGTTTAGCAATGAGCCCTGGGATTGAGTGAGTGAGCAGAGCAGGAGGTGAAGACAGGGGCTAGACCACATAAAACCCTCACTTTTCTTCATCCTCACATGGAAACAGAACAACCTTGCTAAACACTTTTTCTCAAGTGTTCTGAAGTTTAATGGTTCCAGAAGTTGCTGAAATTTGTGACTGGAAGCTGCAAGTGAGTGCAGAGAGTCACCCTAGGGCTCATCATCTTTATGTAGATATATACTATTTTGACTGAAATTGCCAGAAAGCTCATGGATCTCTATATCTTAATCCACTAATTTATCTTAACCCACTTCTTTTATGTACAGTAACTATCTGTGATAAGCAGCTCATCGGGGACACTTAAAAATCCTGTATCGACTAGAACTCACACTCTAGAGAATGAATCTAGCATGTCGTGTCAGCCCTACCTATAAATGTCGAGGATTTGTAGTGCTATGTCAGAGGCTTTATATCATTTTAACATTGCTTTGAATTTTGTTTTTTTGTTTTATTTTTTTTACATTAGCCAATGGGAATGGAGGCAAGTTGAGGATTTATCCATCTGGTGATCCAGCAGGGAAGTTCAGAGTGAGCATTTTGTGGTAGCGTTCACAGTGGTGAGAACACGCTCTCCTGTGTACGACACTCAGAGGACAACTGCAGTCACGTGAATCATGCAGTCCTGGAGAGAAAAAAGAGGGAGCTGGGCTTGGCTCACTCACCTGAGGCTGCTGCTGCTCTTGCAGAAGACCCAAGTTCGGTTCCCAGTACTCAGGACTTCCTATAACTCCTGCTCCAAGGGATAAAACGTTCTCTTTTGGCTTCTGCAGACACTGCACTCATGTG
>NC_034609.1:3561919-3571644 GCF_900095145.1 Mus pahari
AAAGAAGACGTGAAGCTGATCAAAAGTTAAACTAAAAAGACAAGCAAGATCTGTCTTTTTCAATATGGAGCAGCAGCAATATAATATTTTTAAGTAGTTTCATTAACATCTCATCATAATAATAGCTAGCAGCTTAGAAGACAGACAGGGGACCATATTAATAAAATGTGAAGCTAGTGGGGTGCCAGAGGGATCACGGATGCAGGAGGAATTGAATTAAAGTACATAAAACCTGAACAAACAGAAGCAAAGGATGAGCTGGCGAAACGGGTTTAATAATGATAAACAGAGAACAGCTTCCAGAAGATGGTGACGATTCAATGTGTGAAGTAGACAGACAAAGAGCATCAAGAAGTGATACAGCAAAGAGAAACACGGTCTATGCGGGTGGCTGTTTCTAAGAACTGTCAAGATGAACTGGACTGAGACCTCACGTCAACTCCTCATGCCTTAAAGGCCCATGAATGACACGTACATGCTCTGAATTCATACATGGACCTAGCTCATGCTCCACCAGTGGGAGGAGGTTTTGGGGGAAAGGGAGTGTGGATGGGGATGGTGTGGAGGATGGACAGAATGACTAACTCCGGAGAATGATGCTTCCTGTTTGTAAAGGTAGCACACTGGCTTTGCACAGCGCTTCAGTCTGTGTTCTGCTACCATGGCACACCTATGGATCAACAGCCTTCTCACTGCTGTGAAAAAATACTGGGCAAGAAGCAATTGAAAGGAGAAAAGGTTTATTCTGGGTTATGGTTTGAGAGAATGGCCTATCCTGTCTGAGAAACCATGGTAGCAGGAGCATAAGGTGGCTGGTCAAATTGCATCCAGTAGGGGCATATGGTAGCTGGCCACATTGTATCCAGCAGGAACATGAGGTAGCTGGCCACATTGCATCCAGCAGGAAAATGAGGTAGCTGGCCACAGTGCATCCAGCAGGAACATGAAGTAGCTGGCCACAGTGCATCCAGCAGGAACATGAGGTAGCTGGCCTCGCATCCACAGCTAGGAAGCAGAGATGGATGCTGGCATTCGTTTCTACTTCTTTCAGGACTAGCCCATGAGATGGTGGTACTCACAGTCAGGGTAGGTCCTCCAGCCTCAGAAGGCCCCTGGGGCTGTGCCTCACAGACATACTTGAAGGTGTGTCTCCTAGGTGACTCTAAATCCATTTAGATTGACAATGACGATGACACTTCACACTGAGCCTAGGTGGCTAAGAGGAGCAGATGGGTGCTTCTTACAGTCCAGGAGGTTGAGAAGCCCAAGAGCAAGGGGACCACGTGTGCGGAGACTTCCATGCTGACATCCAGGGCAGAAAGGAGAAGGGCATGGAGATAGGAGCTCAAACTCATAATTTCAAGCTCTGTCACAATGAGCGCCCATCCACTTGTGAACACAAGTCCTATAACCTAAACCCACCCAGAAGGCCCCACATGCCATTTCCAATAGACTAACAGACTTCATTTTGTTTTGCGTTTGGGACAAGGTCTCATTAGGTAACCCGAGCTGGCTATGAAACTGAGGATCTTCCTGCTTTTACCTTTTGTGTGCTAATATTACAGGACAGGACCATTGTATCCAGCTCCAACATACACTCACGCAGGAACATACTCAAACCACAGCCCACATCATGGGTCAGCAGTCTGCAAAAGAAATCTCACGTGCTGCTTAGCTCTCTGGCGTTTTCCTGGAATGTCGTCTTTGCAGTGATTAGCCTGTGGGGGTTTGCCCATTTGGAAGCACTGGAAAAGAGCTCTTGCATGCTCTTTCATCTCCTGGCCCTGTCTACTTAACATAGTGACCCCCAGCCTGTCTACATCGGACAAAGTGGGGGCTGCTTTTCAAACAATGATTCCTAAGCCACAAACTCAAGTTTGTCTACTGGATATGGGATGTCTGAGGACCAGGCTTGCACGCAGCCTATCAAGATTTATCAAGATGATTCCAACATGGATGGCCAAGTTTGGGAACTGACTGAGCGGATGCTCAGCACTCCTTTAGAGTTCTTTGAATCATAGCTCATTACACTGTTAAATAACTCAATTGGATTGACCTTTATCTCATAAAATAAACTTAGTAGATTAAAGCCCTCCCTTTGGTAGGCCAGCCATACTCCAGTGAATGGCCCCACACCCATGACTGCTTGGGCAATACAAACTAGACTAGAGGGTTTATCAAAAGCTAAAGAGAGGTCACATAGTTGGGAGGGGTGGGTCTGGGAGGAGTTCTGGGGAAAAGTGAGGTTGAATGTGGTCAAGAGACATTTTTTAAAACTCTCAAAGAATGAGTGTGATCTATTATATTTAAAACAGCATTTTGCTCTGTGAGCATCTAGAAGAGTAGTTAAATACATTGTTTAAATGAATAGAAATATCAATAGAGACACCATCTATTAATTTGCTGGTTGGTGTGCATAAGCAGTGGTGATAAACAGGAGATGTGGGGCCAAATTTATCACTTTCCTCACCTTTAATGACTGCTGACTTCAATCACTTCTCTCAGTGTGAAATGGACCTCAGAATTTATGGCTCGCTTCTTGAGTGCCGAGATCTGCAATACTCAGGGGTCCTGGGAACTGTAATAAATATGAAGTATTTTTCCTAGGCTGATTTCTCGCAGCTAGTATCACTTAAAGGCTCTTGTGAAACTGCATCCAAATATTGGCTTTCAAGTGCCAAAAATGGATGGGAAAAACCCTGTACATTGACACATAAAAGTAATGGCAAATCTCTCTGACGTCCATGTAACTCCATCTCCCTTTCCACAAACCAAGGGGAGAGCAACTGGTAACTCTCCACAGCATAAGGTGAGTTAAGGGGGCAATAGCTGTGAACTCACCTGCTCTGTGCTCGGCCAAGAGCTCCAAAGAACGGGACGGCAGATCACATAAGAAGCACATTTTTAGCAAGAGAGGAGGTGTCAGACTCACAGCAATTAAATCCTGTGTAGGCCACTCCAGAAAGCCTTGTCTCGTAATACTTAATTTCCTGAACTATGTTATTAATCACAACCTGTATTTAGGCACTGAGGCCTTGTTTTTGAAGATGGGGACCAAACTCTGCAGGGGAGTTAGCATCAGGTTACATAAATACCCACCAGGAATTGTAAGAATCATGCTAGTTTGGCAGGAGCCAGTGTACTGGGCATGCGCTGAGGTTGGGGGTCCTAGCTAGCTTAGCTGGGGCCAATGTACTGGGCATGCGCTGAGGTTGGGGTCCTTGTAGCCTGACTGGAGCCAGTGTACTGGGCATGCGCTGAGGTTGGGGGGTCCTTGGAGATACAATGGAGTGAGACTTCATTAAAAGTCCCACGACAAAGCCGGGCGTGGTGGCGCACGCCTTTAATCCCAGCACTGGGGAGGCAGAGGCAGGTGGATTTCTGAGCTCGAGGCCAGCCTGGTCTACAAAGTGAGTTCTAGGACAGCCAGGGCTACACAGAGAAACCCTGTCTCGAAAAACCAAAAACCAAAAACAAAAGTCTCACGACAATTTATTTCATTGAACGAATTGAATGGGTTGTATTTTCTTTCTGAAGAGAGAGCCCAGGCTAGATCAAAAGAACCTATCAGTGTTGAGGAAGCTATTAAAACAAAACAGGCGACGAGCTTTTCTTGGCTTCTTTTGACCATGCTGCGGTTCAGTGACGAAGAAGGGACAGACAATAATTTATAAATACAACACTTTAGACAACTACTAATGTTTAAGTCTAAGTATCTCATATATACTACATGGTTCACGCAACTAACTTCTTATTATATTTATTGTCAATTATTATTGTTAATATATAACTAGCAAAGCAATTCAGTGGTGCCTTGTGTTTGGCACGCTTTAATGGAAAGTATTTGTCGTCTGTATGAAATTATAACTGCACCTTTACTCAGTAAACCATCTTGACTGCCCTTAAATAAGGAAATTTTGAGCAGATATCAGGAACTGTGATGTATGAGAAAATATTGACATCGTGTTATTGTGACTTGGAAATTATTCCACTTTTTTTCAGTTAACTTGTTTGCTTTATAAAATTTCAGAAATAATACTTTTAAACATCTAGCCCAATTGGAAGTGAAAGGTGATTTGAATTTAAGTTACCATAGTCTTTATCCTACAGTGAAGTAGGAACGGATGTGCACAGAGAATGAAGGGAGTTTGGGAGTGTGGGTGCATGATATAGGGCACAGCCATTGGTCTCTCTTTAACAAACGATGGGGAGTAGGAAGTAAAGATTAATTAAATATGGTGATGCAGGTCCTGCAAAAGCTGTCTGGCTGGTTTTTATACCTACATGTTTGTTTTTTGTTTTGTTTTCCAGTCAATGAAAATGTGACATTTTCTTAGCGTGTTCCAGAGCTGAAATGTGACTTGTCTGCCTTAGAAGGCGTTGCAGAAATTAACCAACTTTGGTGAGACCCATGGGAATAGCTTAAAGCCCGTTTGTTTGCTGGGGATCTCTGGGTAATTTGTTAAGTATATACAGATTCTAGCTGTGGGACCAAGCTTTGCTTAGAGATAAATGGTCACATTTGTATAAATGGGCTCTCCCCCCAGTTTTAATAATGCAGGTGTTTCTGTGAGTAAAAATGTGGAGAGATAATAGTGTTTGTTCATTTTAGTAGTATAGGCAGACTGTGCCTGGAAAAGAGTTCTGGTTTTGTTTTTGTTGGTTTTTGTTTTTGTTTTGAACTGGAGTCTGCAGGGGAGGCAGGGTACATGACAAGGTAGATTGGAAGCACAGCATTCCTTCTGGAAAACAGGAGCTGAGGGGTTAGAAGTGCCAAGATAGCCTGGGAAATGGCTTAGTGCATAAGTCACTTACATCACAAGCCTGAGGACCAGAGTTTAGATCCCCACGATCCACTCAAAAGCTTGGGGCGTAGCTGCACCCAGCACTCAGAAGGTGGAGACAGAATCCCTGGGGCAAGTTGGCTAGTTGGACTGGCCAATCAGTGAGCAAGCAACTACAGTCAAATAAGTGTAAAATGATGGAGATAATAGTGTCAAGCTCTGGCCTTCATACCCACTCAAACATGTACACACCTGCCCAACCCCCCAGACGGTGGGGGCAGGGGTATGCCAGGGATTACCCATCTTCCACACATACTTCACCGAAACACGTTTTATATAAATATCGTTACCCAAGCCTGCCAACCAATATTAATCACTCTAGCCAAGATGGTAACTTTTCATCGGCTGGCTTTGAAAACAAACAGCCCAAGATGCCCTGGAAGCTGTCTCCCCTGTCTGTGCTCCCTGCCAAGACTTTACTCCCTTGGACATAACAGGAACTCTAACCCTGCACAACCCACAGCTGTGGGGCCAGGAAGCTAAATGTCCCCTATGAGTCACTAGGAAGGATAAAGATAATTGAGATATGCTGGTGGAAATGGCCATGCTCTTGCCTCCACACTGGTTTCCAAAGTCAAAAGGACTTCATTCTTGAAGTTTGGCTGGTTCTGCCTCCCAGCCCCATGCTTCCAATAAGAAGACTCAGACTCAAAACATATTTGCAGATACCTTGTTCATATAGCTAGGCTCTACTCTGACTAGATCATAACTAAAGATATCCTATTTCTAGCCTGCATTCTGCCGTGTGACTGCTTACGTGAGCACCATGCAACCACCTTGTCACTTCTTCCCAGTGAATCTCCTGTGTGGCACTCTTCCAGAATCCCTTCTGCCTCCCAGATGTCCTACCTCTCTTTCTTGCCTAAGCCATAGGCAATAGGCTTTTAAATTGTCAGGTGATGTATCCATACGATACACAAGAGATTCTCTCTATGTATACATCATACCGGTAACACACCTCTCCAGCTCTATGAAGAAGTTGCTGATTGCACGATCAAATCCTAGAGACCCTGGTGACCCCTACAGAGTATAGCACTTTCGCTAGCACTGGGCTTGATCTGGTAGAAAGTTGTTCTTGTGCTTCTGAGGGGATCCACCTCTGCGTGGTGTGGTCAGTGTGATTAGGGGCACAATAAACTGGCCTCGGAGTGTTCGGCTCCTTTAATGGATCTGTCATTGCATTCTGTGTATGAGTTCACACCAAGAGATCAGGAAGGGATCTATAAGCTTCCAAAACAATGATGCTCATATCAGGAGTTCTATAAGCTTCCAAAACAACGATGAGTTGCTGTGGGCTACATATACATGAGCAGCTGTTCCTTCAGAGAGGATGAATCATGACCCCCTTTTGGTAGAAGATACTCAATATAGTCTACCACCAAAGTTGGTCTCCTCTGGCAATAATGCCGCATTACAGTTGCCTGTTAGCATCTGTGGCTGGAAGGTCGAACCGTCAGTCCCAGCAACAGCTTCATCACAGGAATCCATGCCATTGGATGTGTGGGTAGCTACCACTTCTCTGTCCATATCCATGCTATTCCTGTCATTGCAGATCAGGGTAGCCAATAACTAAGACAGACTAACATCAGCTGAGCAGGTCACTTTCCAACACGTTTGTTCAATGCTCCTCTATGGTAAAGTCTCTGTGAAGACTGTAACTGTCTCTGTGTTTTCAGAAACCACCCAGCCATATTTTACCTTGTCTCCTAAGATCCATACCGGGGTGTTAGTGTCTCAAGAGAGTGTGCCAAGCCTATAGCCTCTTCTTTATTGAGTCATATATTCTAATTTCTTTCACCACTCTCAACATCAATTCAATCCTTTGGCTCTTGCGATTTGATGCTGGCTCATTCTTCCCACTTCTGTGGGATAGAGTCTCCTCTCCCCCTTTCCAGGCTCAGTGTCTTCCTGAAGTATGCTGGGATCCCAACTTACCCACCTCACAGCAGGAGAAGGAGCTGTATCCTAACAGGACACTTGTATTGATAGAAGAAACACTGTGGTTTTAATTTTAAATTTTGTTTATTTTTGTTGTATGTGTCTGTATGGCTGCCTTTGTATATGTGTGTGCAACCTGCGCATGCATGCTGCCTGAGGAGGATATTAGGCCTCAGGAACTGTAGTCACAGACTGTTGTGAGCTGCCATGTGGGTTCTGGGAACAGAACCTGGGTCCTCTGAAAGAAAAGCCAGTGCTCTTAGATGCTGAGCCACCACAACAGCCCCTGTTTGGGATTCCTTACTGAATTAATTGAGGTTAATTTTACACACCGCATAATTTGGATGTACAGTTTGGTCAGATTTGACAACTGTGAGGAGCAACCACCAGCATGAAGGTCTAGAGCACCCCTGGCACCCTGGAGAAGTCTCCCATGGTGCCTTTCTCCATGTGGTCCTTCCCTCTGTGGCCCAGCCCTGGAAGCCATGGATCTGACTCCTCTCCCGTGCTGATGACTTTTAAAGTCTCATGTAAGTGAGGTCATAAGTGAGCACTTTTGCATCTGGTTGTTTCCAATTCAATGCATTTGAGAGTCATCCATCCTGCTCATATCAACAGTCCGTTCCTTTTCATTGCAGTAGACTCCATTGTATGGCTGTAGCGAAGTGTGTTTATCCATTTCCCATCAGGCATCTGATTTGTTCCAGTTCTTAGTGATTATGAATTGAACAGCTATGAAATTTCATGTCCACATGAAGGGGCACAGTGTCTTCATTTTTCCTGGGTAAATAGCTAGAATGGGAAGCTTGTCTTTATTAGTTTTAATTTTTATTTTATGCATATGAGTGTTTTGCCTTTGTGTGTCTGTGTAGGATGTGCACAGACTTTCTGAGAGGGCCAGAAGAGGGCATTGGGTCCCCAGAACTGGAGTTAGAGATGATTGGAGGAGCTTTGTGAGTGCTGGAAATGGAATCCAGGTCATCTGCAAGAACAGCAAATGTTCTTAGCATCTTTGCATGCTTAAGTTTATTTTCTAAGAACACTAGCAAGGCAGAACGATGGCTTAGCCAGTAAAAGGCCTTGATGTCAACCCTAACTCAAAGTTCATTCCCTGGAATCCCCATGACAGAAGGAGAGAATCAGTTCTCAGGGGTGGTCCTCCTAGCCTCCCCACACATGCCATGACTTGTAATAATCTTCTATAAATAAGCAGATTAAATAAATAACTGCAATTATAAGAAACTGAGCATCTTTGAGTTACTCCAGTTGTGGCGAAACAGCCACTAGGCAAGAATTGCCTCATTTCATCTACAGACACAATACTGTCCAAAGAAAGGACACAGTTACAAGTTAGGACAGCTTGATTCTGCCGAGACAGAGTAGGCTAGTCCTTAATATTCCTGTTTCTCTAAGTCTGTCAGATGACGCTGGCCGGAAGGCTGAAGACCGATGCTCCAACCTGTTGAAGTCCAGGTGATCAGCAGTCTCTACGGATTGGCTACGTTTTGGAAGCAGTGTTAGGCTTTCTATATATTTTCAGTTACTTATCAGTCGTTCTTGGATTTCTGATGGGGTTGAAAAACTATATAGTCTCCTAGCTAACCCAGACTTTTTAGTTTGAGAGGAACAGATTTAAGAGGATGGTTTTCAGATGGCATTCAATCTGAAGCCAAGACATAGCCAGGTGCAGAACTATAGTCTTTTAAGTTAGGATAGAGGACAGTGTTCAATTTTATTGGCAAAAATGTTGGACTGGGTGTTAGGACTATCTTATAACATATAATTTACAAAATGGTAATAGTTGTGTTCAAATTATTTTGAGAGAAAGTCTTTTTTTTTAATTTAATTAAACAGAAAAGGTGATATATCACAGGATTTCCCCTGTCCAATTACATTCGTGCAGAGGAGGTCTGTGATTGGACAGAGAAAAAGGGGTGGAGCTAAGAGTTGTGGCGAGAGAGGGAGCATCCCAGGTGAAGGGAAGAGAACCGAGATGGCTTCGGAAGTGTACCTGTGTGGCATTTACTAGCCATACAGATAGCTATGTTTTTATAAGGTCAGAAATATTGGGATAAAGCTTTTATCATTATCAATTGGCTCTGACATTATTGTATTGACATCCTAAGTAAATTGTAATATTACTTATACATAAATCTGGTTGGTTAATTAAACATTAAGAGCCATGATTCTACCGGGGAAATTTGGTGGTGAGGTGGCAGATTATGGAGTGTGTGGGGCATTGTGTGGTAGCTAGATGAACTGGGGCAGTGGGCACTGGAGAGATGGGTAGCAGGGGGGCCACCGAGTGAGATGGCCCAGCGGAGGCCCTGTGGCCCCACCGGAGAGATGGCCCAGACGGAGCCCTGTTCTCCAGTTGGGGGGGCCAGCACTAGAGTGGGAACGTGCCTTTTTTTTCTTTTTTAATATTTCCCACAATAGGGAGGGGCTGGCAATTTGAAAATAGTTTGGCACACAAACCTGATGATCTGGGTTCAATCTCCAGAATTCACGTAAAGATGGGAGAGAACCAACTTCTCTGAGTTGTCCTTAGAACTCAGTGCATTTTGTGCCATATACACACACCCACCATTGTGACCTTTTCTATTTTAGAAATTGGCAAAGCCGCTGGCTGTAATGCAAACACTGGAAGCTTAGGGGACGATCCCAAGTCTGAGACCAGTGTGGGCTGTGTAGTGAGACCCTGTCCAACAACAACCAAAAAACAAACCGCTTAACAAAGAAGCTACGTTTGCACCTCACTGGCAATCCATGGGAGTTACAGTAGTTACATGTCTTTGCCAGGACTTTGTGACACCTTTATTGTTCATCTTAACCATCAAATTAGGGTTTCTATATGTTCTTGATGCTCTTGCCATAAAGATTTCTTTGAGGAATTTATTCAAGTCTCTTCCCTGTTTTTAAAAAAGTGTGTGTGTGTGTGTG
>NC_034609.1:3572405-3579012 GCF_900095145.1 Mus pahari
TCCCTCCCTCCCTCCTTCCTTTCTTTAATTGTTTCTTCCTTCCTTCCTTCCTTCCTTCCTTCCTTCCTTCCTTCCTTCCTTCTTTCCTTCCTTCCCTTCCTCCCTCCCTCCTTCCTTCCTGCTTTCCTTCTGTGTGTTGCCTTTGGCAGGATACTTTATAATAGCAACAACAACAGCAACAACAACAACAACAACAAAAAGACATAGTATTCAGTGGCCCGTTTTCATAATATCTCTGCAGGTAATAGAAATCCTTCAAGACTGTTGTCCTAGTGGTTGTCATTCCCCTCCTAGGGTCTGCGTTCCTGCATCACCACTGATGAGAGCTTTAGCAAGTGCCCCACCAGCTTCCTCTATGCCCCACATCCTGTTCCAGATGGGACCCCTTGTTACCTAGTGAACCCTTCCCCAGACCCTGCTTTATACCTGCCTTCTTGGATAGATCCTGGCTCTAACTGTGACAGCTCAGTATTCTAAGGAGTGGGTATCAGAGGGAACGAAAAATGTAAAATAATTATTGGACCAAAGACCTGGGGAAGACAAAGGGGTCAAACGCTCAGGTCACAGTGGAGGTCTGACAGCTGTGAAGGGGAAAGACTCAAAGGGAAGTACACCTCAGAGAAACTCATCTCTGAAGCGGGGAACTCGGAGCTCCTGCAGCCCATTGGAAGAGTCCAGGGACCAGCTCAGCCATATTGCATCATTGCCTGAGAACAGTCCCTGGAGGGTTGACCTCATAGTTCACTCCTCCGAGGACACCCTGCACACTGCACTGAGGCCTGTCACCATCTCGATCTGTAGCTTCTTTGACGAGGAAGTGAAATGGCCATCTAGGGAGCTGGCTTTCCTCGGGACTATGCAGACAGTGATGGAGGGGACACGGGCAAGACAGAAGGAAACTCAGTGGATGCATATCAGAAGATGGACTTTGGGGAGAGTGTGAAATTATCCAGGAAGAACTTCATTAGACTGCTTCCAGAGCTGTATACACACCCACCCTACTTGTGAGTTGTCTGTTCAGTCTCAGTCACCAGCCGTTAGTGGGAAAGTGACAAAATCTGGAGGTAAAACACTCCTAACATTTAAATAAGTTATCACAGCATATGGTTATAATTATTCTTTGTTATTGTTATTCTTAATTGATGCCGCAAAGCCCCTATTGCATCTAACTTACAAAATAAACTTTTCTGCAAGTACAGGAAGACAAAAATTTGTAGTGTGGTATTACCCGTGGCTGGTCATCTCCCAAGGGTCTTGGTTAAGAAGAAGCTATTGCCTGGTGGAAACCCTGCATATGTCTCTTCTTCCTTCATTTGTCAGCTCAGCATCTCCCAGTTAGAAGGTGACAGGGAGAGCATCCAGCTTCACAGGAGGACCACTTTCCAGGCTGACATGAAACTAACTTTGACCCCATTTTATAGTTAAGAAAAAACAAACCACACACACACACACACACACACACACAGAGGCACGGATCCTTTAAAATCATATCTTTAAATAAAACAGTATTCTAGTCCTTTCCATGACTCACTCATCCTTCACCCAGCTACCAAATATATCTTCCTGAAACATTTCTCTGCACAAGTTTTTTCTTGAATGACCTGTTAACAGGACTTGGACCTCACTCATTCTCCAGGCTCTTCTGCTATTGTTCAATACAAACCATCTACTGCCAGTATCCCTGTTGTGTGAGTATGACATGATTCTTCGCTGCTATATCTTCTTAAATCCCCCCACTATGGCTATTATACGACTTTGGATTAGGCTATTCTTATGACTGGGAAAGCACTGCAGAGAGGAGACATGTAAGACATTATGATTGTGTTTACCTCTTCTTTTATGGCTGCTCTGTTCCCTACACAGAATACCATCCACCGGTTTTCTACATAATGCTCACATGTTATCCCCAGCCTACAAAACCAGATCTGTGTCCCTAGTATTAGCAGATGCATTCAGCAACTTCTATGCTATGCCACTGTCTTCCTCTGCAGCATTCTTTTCCTGGACTTACTGACATTTCCCAGGACTTCCCAGCAAGATCACCCTGGAATTTCCCGCTGCCTCTCTTTGGTGTCAGATGTGCAGTTTCCTTTCTTGGGTTATTGGGTCATGTAGGTGGAACACACCGTCCATGAACGTCCTGAAAGAAATGGAAGAGAACTTTGTTGAGACTTCACATGTTTTCATGTATCACTTCTACCCACAGCTTTGACTGACAGTCTAGACATCTGGAGAATTGCAGCCTGGACATATTCTCTGGCACAATCTCTACAAGAATTGCTACTTTATCTCTTACCACGGTGTCTATGAAAAAGACTTCAAGAAGTAAAGGAGTTGTTCACTGAGAGAACACTCTAGAGCATGCTTATTTAATGCAAAGAACCTACAGGAGTGGGCTTATCCTGGTAGAGTAACAAGACCCAAGAAAACCGGGGAAGAGAAGAGGGGGGTAGTCAAGATGTTGGATGTCAAGAGGTGATTGGTGACCAGCTCCTATTAGCATTCAGTGAGGGTCTTTATAAGCTCTGCCTTTTACCCTCAATAAGCTAAGACAATAATGAACCATGAGCAGAAAAATGTCAATCCACAGTGAATAGACACACATACTGTACTGAGGACAGACTGACTTGTCTAAAGGCAAGCATGAAGGCCTTGTGGCATGTGACTACCATAAGCCAGGCAAGCCATAACACACTTGTTCCCAGCTAGTGGGATTCCAGTTAGGAGTGGGAAAAGTGTCCACAAGCATTCAACTTCTGGCTGTGCTTTGAAGTTGGAGCCAACAGGATGTGCTGATGATCACAGGCATGAGATGGTGATACAGGCCACAGGAAGAGCAGCGCCCAACATGACGCAGTGTTTTTACCCTGAGTAAGTGGAAAGGAGAGCACATGAGATGGAGACACCCATGGGGAGGGCATGGGCTTCATTCTAGGCATCTTCTTTTGAGATAGCTCATTAGACATCTACAGAGAGAACTCAAGTGGGTAACTGGATGACTGAGTTAAGAAAATCAAGCCATCTCAGCTGGGCGTACAGGTTTTGAAGTCATCAGATAGAAGCGATGACACACTGATGTGATGAAGGAGTTTGTAGATATTATAGAAAGAAGAGTGTGGGCATTGCGACATGGGCTACACAGGTGTGTTACATTCAGAGATTCTGGAAGACTACACAGCAGAAGGAGAAGGAATGGCTGCAGAGGCGGAGAGGAGAAGGAATGGCTGCAGAGGCGGAGAGGAGAAGGAATGGCTGCAGAGGCGGGGAGGAAATCAGGAGACAATTACATGAAGAAGGATGTCCTTGGCTGCTGACTGAGACGTTAGACAGGGGCTGGGACACAGGAGCATAGAGGTCCTTGGTGACTGACCAGCTCTGCTGAGACAGAAAACACAGAAGTGGGTTCAGAAGTCAGGAGAACACTTAGAGACTGGAACATGGGAAATCAGTTACATTGTGTCCTGGAGGAGAGCAGAGATATAAGAAAAAAGTTTTCTTTTATTCCTGTGTGTGTGTGTGTGCGCGCGTGTATGCGTGTGTGTGTGTATGTGTGCGTGTGTCTCTGTGTGTGTGTTTGCATGTGTGTGTATATGTGTGCGCGCACGTGTGTGTGTGCGTGTGAGCATGCGCATGCGTGTGTGTGCATGTGTGTGTGTGCATGTGCGCACGTGTGTGTGTGAGTGTGTTTGTGTGTGTGTGTGTGTGTGTGTGTGTGTGTGTGT
This sequence comes from Mus pahari, assembly GCF_900095145.1. Classification (NCBI taxonomy): domain Eukaryota; kingdom Metazoa; phylum Chordata; class Mammalia; order Rodentia; family Muridae; genus Mus; species Mus pahari. The sequence goes on from NC_034609.1 coordinate 3,576,128, forward strand.
GTGTGTGTACATGCACTCATGCACAGATTTGGGTGCGCATTCCTGGTATGTGTGTGTAGAGACTGAGAATGGCTTCGGCTGACTTCCTCTTTTACAATTTTCCTTAGTCACCGGAGGCAGGGTCTCTCACTGAACTCATAGCAAAGCTGGTGTGTGTGCAACAAGCTCCAGCCACCCTGTCCTCACAGCTCTGGGACAACAGGCACACACAGCCATTCCCAGCTTTCTTCACAGGTGCTCGCATCTGAAGTCAGAGCTTCATGATTGTACAGCAAACACTCTTCTTCCTCATGGAGCCATCTCTCCAGCCCCCGGTTTCCATGGTTTTAAATGGAAGACATTATAGCAGAGATGCTGGCCAGTGGAAATTATTTGAGAGAAGATTGGGAGAAGAAAAGAGAAAAGAGACAGTTGTTGCCATAACTTTAAAGTCAGGAGATAGAATCTACATAGGCAGAGGAGTGGACTTAGCTTAGAGCTCGGCTGGTATGTGTTGCCCAACAGCAGGGCGCAGTGGACAGCTGCCTTTGCCTTGCTCCCATTTCCCTGTGAATTATGACATCGGAATAGGAACTTCAAGGGGATGCAAGAGGATGCAACAGGAGAAAACTGAGTCCTTTAGCAGGAGGAGAAAAGCAATGGACAGGGGTGCTGGGCAGTGAGTAGGCCATGGAAATGTAGGGGCCCGACTGGCACAAAAGGCTCACTGGATGTGTTAATGACTGTCTGGCAGAACTGCCTAGGGCAGGAATGGATTTTCCTCCAGTCTGTTCAACTGGATGCATGTGTGAACAGAGTGGTAGAGGGTTGGATCAAACCAAGAAAAAAAAGTGAAAAAAAAAAAAAGATCTAGGGAGCTGAAAATACACGTGAGGGCAAGTTTATAACAAGCCGTTGACTCTGAGCTGGATGCGGGCGCATGGTGAGAGATGGGCAGGAGGAGATGGGCGCATCAGAGTAACCGGCTTCCCTCCGAAGGAAAGAAGTGTGTCAAAAGTTGGGAGAATCAAAGGAATGAATGGAAGACAAATCAGTAAACAGCTGTCAGACATTAGGAGGCTTGAAGTAAAGGTTATCATTCAGTATCAAGTCAGCCCTGGGTATTTTTTCTGTTTCCCCGTTCTCCTCCTCTTTCTTTTCTTGATATTTGAGACAGAGCTTCACTATGTAGGTGGACTATTGCTTTGAGCTTTCTATGTACTCCAGGGTAGCCTTGAACTCATGACCCTACTGCCCATCGCCCTTGTACTGGGACTATAGGCATGCTTCACCACAGCCAGCTTTCATCTCCTATTTCTGAAATCATCAATAATCCATTTTCAAAATGCTTTTTTCATTGTTCAGTCCAAGCTGCTTTGTTTATTTACATGTCTGGGATTCATGTTGGAGACTTCCACCATGTGTCTGCTAATACTTGTTCATATTTTCGCAAGCACTACAAAAGCTGATGGAAAGTTGTATCTATGTTTTCACAGTCTTTGTCAATTGCTAATATTTGCTGTACAGCAACCAGTCAGACACCTGTCAGTCACTGTGAGGCTTTTAAATGTAAGACTTTAAACGTGTTGTATCCAACCAGATGGGTTTGTCCAATGGGACTCTTGATCCTCCATCAAAGGAAAGGGAGCACAATAGGGTTTCATTAATGAGTAGATGGTGTGTGCACAAAATCCAGCCCTCCCTGTTAGTCCTGCTCCTAACCCCTGCCAAGCTTAGAACCACTGAGTCTGAAGGCTCAAATTTCCCCCAAATAAAACTTTCTTGGGTGCTGTGTTGGTTGTTGCACCGAGGAAAAGAAGGGCTCTGAGTTCATCTGTGGTCTCTGTTGATCAGCCCTGGCATTCTTTTTATTGAAATATGATCACCATCTTTTGGTAATATAAGAAATCTCAGAATGTAATCATCATGTAATGGGAAAGGGAGATATTATAGCTCATAGTTTCAGAAGTTCCAATTCATGATCAGTGGCTTTGTTGCTGTTAGATCTGTAATGATGTTGCCTGCTGTGACGAGAACTCATGACACAGCAAAACCACTTACCTGTGGCACATTAGCAGAGAAAGAAGACACGCCCCAGTGATGTAAAGTCTCAGGCCCCACCTCTTATGGATGCACCACTTTGGAACTGAGGTGTAATGCAGTTAGCTGTGCCTATGGTGCCACTGCCCAGAATCCCAGCACTAGGAAGAGAGATACTGGAAGGACGGTTGGAGGGACAAGGGCATCCCTGGCAACATAGGGGTTAAGGGCAATATCCTTTACTGTCTGGACCTTTTGAGGCCTGAACTATAGGAAGAAGTAGCAAGTATTTACAATTTTTGAGCCTGGTCAGGATTTTAAAGTAGGGATGTGTGCTTCCCCACTTCTGATTGTCCCCAAGGGAGAACATCTTTCCTGCTTCTCTGTTGACTTTGCTCCTCCTGATCTGACCTTGTCTGCTGCCTACTTGCATTTCCACCGTCTCACTGGAATCAACCTGCTGGCAGCTCCTACCCACTGCTGCTGCTCATTCTCCATGTCTGTTCTCTTAGTCCTTCTGCAGTTAAAAAATGCTTTCATTTCTTTTCTGTCATTTAAGAGAGGCTTCTGCATGGAATTGTGAGGAGCACATGTGTTCTGTCCTAATGTTGAGGACAGTCCAAGTTGCTGAATCGTAGAAACTGTCGACATCCAGGTGTAGTGGCTATTCCTGGTTGTCAAGTTGACTATATTTGGAATGAACTACAATCCAGAATTGAAAGGCTCACCAGTGACCCTAATCTGGAAGCTGGGAGATAGAAGTTTCTGATCTGGATCTTGGTATGGAGATCTTAAGGCACAGTGGCGATTGATTCTAGAAGATTAAGACAGGGAGATCTCCGAGTTCAAGGTTATCTGGGATTAAA
>NC_034609.1:3579047-3595317 GCF_900095145.1 Mus pahari
TCTTACTTTCACCTGCTTGCCATGTGGGACTAAGCAACTGCTAGATCCTTGGACTTCCATTCACAGCTACTACTGAACCATTGTTGGGAATTGGACTGTAGACGGTAAGTCATCAATAAATTCCTTTACTCTATAGAGACTATCTATAAGTTCTGTGACTCTAGAGAACCCTGACTAATACACCAGGGTTCCTTGTTTCATAGCCTTCCAATGCTTTTCTGTTACCCTGCAGCTGCTGTGAGCCTTTTCTAGGCATCTTAATGGTTTCTCGACCCATGTGCCTCCTCCTTCTGCATCTGTCTGAACATCTTCCCCAGTACTTGCAAGACCTCGCTCAGCCCTCTCACAAGCAGCCCAGATTTAAGGGTCAAACAGCCAGCCTCAAGGCGTAAGGAAGGAGACAGGGGATTAATAGCCAGCTTTCTTGTACCTTGGTGTCCTGTAGTAAGACCTACTGTGTGGCTGTTTTATACCTTGGTGTCCTGTAGTAAGACCTACTGTGTGGCTGTTTAAAGGTCCTCAGTGCTCTTGGTTCTGAGCACCTAGGTTGGGCTTGCAACCTCCTGTAACTCCATGGACAGCCACACCCATGTGCACATATACAAACAAATAAAAATGAAAAGTTAAAATAAAAAACCTACCCTTGAGAACACTGCTTTTGTATATTTATCAGAAGACTGATGATAAGAGACCACCGGTTCTAATGGCCCTGAGAAGAGATATGACTGGTTTCTTATGACCCAGCAAAGGCAGTAATCTTTGGGGTAGTGATACCTTGCATGGCAGGCTGTGGTTTTCAGGTAGTGCCTGTATGTTGGACCAGTGAGGATGTGCATAGTTTTGTTCTGTATCTACTGCATCTAGAGCACACACCTGGCAGTGAAAGTACTGGAAATGAGGCTGACTCACCAAATGCTGAGATCTCAGCTGTAAGCTACCACACTGTGCTATGTAATGTATTACAATCCTCATTGCTTTGTTCTCCTGATGATTTGGAGATTGTAGCGGTGAATTGTTAATACCCTTCTAGCCACCCACCAGAGTACTCTGGATTCTTGAATGACACACACACACACACACACACACACACACCAGTTTAATTTTGATATGTCTTGACTAGTTCAATGATTGGGCACTTCCAAACCTCCCTTCGACTAGCATACATTCTCCTCCAGTATTCCTGAGTTAACTTTTTCTCTATCTATATTTTATCTTTGCTGCCCTGGGCAGCCCTTCCATGGGGTTGCTTTCCTTTTGCACCTACATTGCTTCTGCACCATGACAATTCTGTTCCTTCTCTCCTCTGCATTTTTCTTTTTCTTTTCTTTTCTTTCTTCTTCTTCTTCTTCTTTTTTTTTTAGCTCAGGAATCCTAAAAGTCCTGCCTCTTTCACTTTGTCCAGCTATTGGCCATTGGCTCTTCATTAATTAATTAATTAAAAACCAATTGGGGACAGGGACCCTCAGTGTCTGGATATGCAGATTCCTGTGTGGTTTGGGAGCTGAATTAAGACAAAGCATTAGAATCAACTCCCAGCAGGGGATCTTCACATTGAGAGATCAGCAGGCTGTCTGATGTGGAGGAGCCAGTTCTTGATCCTCAGGCAGCCAGGAGGGAGGTGTCTTCTTCGATGGGCTGAGTTTGAGCATCGGACCTCAAAGCCTAACACACAGTGAAACACTTCCTCCAACAAGGCCACACCTATTCCAATATTGGCACACCTCCTAAGAGTGCCACTCCCTGGGCCAAGCATATTTAAACCATCACAGCAAGGTCAGCAAGATTTAGTCACTCAGGGATGACTGTGTGCTAAGCAAGCTACTTAGACTAGTAGATGTGCTGGCTAAAACCTTGAACAGTTTATAGAAGTGGTGAGAATAGAAGATAGCATTGGGACCACTGGCCAGCTAAAAGTGAGAGTAAGGTTGATTCCACAGTTTCTAATACTTTTTGTTTTAATAGTTTTTTGTTTTGTTTTGCTTTTTTTGTTTGTTTGTTTGTTTGTAAGATTTCATCCAGCCACCACCCTAAGATGTCAGGAACCCAGGAAAATCAAAATAGGTTTGAGCATGACGTTGTTGCAAGATATTTTATCACACTGTGAACCCTGAGACTGTGATTTTTACTGGAAAAAAAAAATCTGTTTTTATTTGTGGTATGGCTCAGCCTTAGCACACACCTTTATACAAGAGCTTTTTGCTTGAATAAATAAAGTATTAAATAAAGTCAACCATAGATCAAGGGACAGAGCAAGCAACCAGTTGACATGGAGTAAGCAGAGGATTATTAAGAAAAAAACAGGGAAAGTTAGAGAGAGTCAGGAAGATGGACACACAGGAAGTGGAAGGGAGGAACATTTAATCTGAAGGTCTTTTGAGAAGGTGTGAGGGAGGGGCACTTGACTTTGGCCGAGGGGAAAGGTCAGCTAGGTGCTTTCTCTCCCTCTTTGAGCTAGCAGGCTTTCACCCCATCATCTGGCTTTCAGATCTTCATTGGTAAAATCAAATGATTGAGATTTTTGTTAAAAACCAGCAATGGGTGAAGGTGCTTGTTTCTGCTGATGTCCTTCTTAAGAGCACTCCACTTCTTCCCACTTTTCTGCAGCTGCAGCAACACACTTGTCAGCCCGAGCTTCTGAGGCTGAGAACAGGCTCAAGCTCACAGTCGGTGTCGCCTGGAGGGGCTGGGGCTCAAAGCCTTCAAAGTCGACCTTAACTAATGAGATTCAAAAGTCAGATCAGTACTCTAACTTCCTGTTCCCCCGGTGGAGTTGTTCCACATGTCCCCAGGAGAGCTGTGGACATGAGCTCTGGGTGCTCAGAGGAGGAGAAGTGCTGGTTAAAACATGCTTTGTAACAACAACAACAACAACAAACACAATAAAGCAAACCAAAATCCCTCCTTCCTTCTCCGTCTCGTAAGATCCCAGCACCCTCAGATGACCTTCATACCCACGAGAAAACCCTCATCATGGGATGGAATTAGTAGAACCCAAATGAAGAGAGTAAGTTCTCCTTACCTGTTCACCTGCCACATTTGTTTGTTGCTTGCTATAAACATTGCTAATAATTTTGACAAGAAAAATAGTACTTTATTAGCTGGTAGGCTTAAATTATACAGATTTGTGCTTCTAGTAAAAATTGGAGTGCAGCTGTTTTTATCAGCTTGTAAAGGATGAAGAAACTGGGCATTGAACAGAGTGCATTAATATGCATTTATCCAATAGAAAACCAAATAAATACTTTATTAACTATAGAAATAGTTGGCAAGTCTGTCAACTGTCAGGAGAATATTTTGAAATTGCTGTCATTGACCAACTTTGATGATTAATGAATTCAACACCTTCACAGGGCTGGTAAAATAAATGCATTGAGTCAGACTTAGTGGATGAACATTTTTCCTTTTAAAGCGCTGAGCTATTTAGGTTTCTTGTCCTGTCACCCATCCCCTCTATCTTTTATTTTACAAAAGATTTTCTCACACACACACACACACACACACACACACACACACACACACCCCACAGGGGCGCACACACAAATGCACATGTACACACACACTTTCATGTAGACAAATACTCTTTTTTTGGCTTTGAGCATTTTTAAAGTGTGGCTCTATAGATTCATACATTTTACCTTTGGCAGTACAGCCAGTATTGACTTTGGAATGCAACTTACATAGAAAGCCACTCTAAGGGCAAGTCCACAGTAGCTCTTTATCTCCCTCACATATTAGGAACCCCTCCAGGAATGATGTTACTCTGGCAAATTTAGACGGGCCTAGGCATTCATGGAGGAAAATGTCAGCAGTGTCCAGAAAAAGCCAGAGAGTGGTCAAACATTGGAACAAGCAAACAGGGCTTGTTTGAAATTAAACAAATATTTGTTGGCTAAATCCCATCTTGCTTGTTTTCAGTTTGGCTGAGTGAGTGTGAGTTTCTGGACCCAGTGATGTCGAGAATCACCCTTCCAATGGGCTTATGGGATATTCAGGTGCTGGCTGTGGCCTCATGCATAGTTCTCGTTGAGTAGTTTGTCTGCCTGATACTGCTGTCCTCATCTGTCAAGAGCATATGCTCACTCTAGAAGGAACTGCTCTTTCTCTATTTCATTTGAGTGCATCCTAGTGCATCTACTCTAGTGCAATGTTCTTCTGATTCACTGGGACATCTGTGTCACAAGAGCAGGGCTACAGACAGCCACATATGCCATGTACATACCATGGCTATCCCTTCAGGAGGCCGAGAGAGCTAAGCCATTTAGAGGTCTTATCTGTGATCTAGGTAGACAGGGAGAGCTCTTTCCTTTCTAGTGATGTGGTCTGAAATGGCCACATCTGCCACAGAGAGAAAGCTGGCATTAAGGGAAGAAGGCAAATTGCTGAGATTCATGATCACAAGAACGGAGGTATGGGTCTACTGTGTGAGGTTTCCTATAGCCCATCTCCGCCTCCCCCATAGTCTCCTGGGCTTGGTCAGTCCTCTATCTCTCTAGCGTCTCCTTCACTCTCTGTTCCATTACCCCTCTTTCCTGCTCAAAGGATGCAACACTGAGTTTCTGGTCCTGACCGCCAAGAGTTCTGATTAATGAAGCCTCATTAACTTTTTTGCTGTTTCATTTAAATAGTTATAACACCAGCTGCTTAATTGGTCAGGTATTCTATGGCCTTTCCTTTTTGACATAGCAATTGGCTTCTAAGAAAGAGCAGGCAGTTGCTTTCCATTGGTGTTCTTTCTCCACAGCCCCTCAGTTCAGATGAGGACTAAGCTAGTAGATGCTGCCCACTGGCTCCAGAGTGCACAGAGGAGAAGCCCCATTCAGGAGCCATGGCAGAAATTATGAAGTCACTTTAGTTTCTGTCATCAAAGCTGAAGCACTTCCAACATTCTCAGGAGCATCTAAGCCACTCCCACTCTGACGTGAAGCATTGGCCCTGTTACAGTTTCCATTTTCGCATTAAGCATTAAGACTGATGATTCCTAGGACGATGCTTTATACAATCCTGGAGACTTGCCTCAAGGTTGACCTTCGAATTCTGCTTTACACTTCACTGATTAGTCCTCTTGTTCTTAACACTTTGAGGTTACCATGAAGATATGAACGTTAATCATTTTCAGTTTGTCAATATGTCCAAAATTTAGATTTAAAAGGGGTTCCTGATGGTTGTAGCTTGGGTCCCTTGACTGCCCTTCTCCAGAGCATCTATTTTAGCCCTCCAAAAAGCACCCACTGAGAATATAATCTCCAAGAAAACTGAGATGCTTTGAGAAGAGAGATTTTACACTAGAGGGCAAAATAACCACCCATGCCCACCGCAGGAAGCTTCCAGCTTCTGGAACCAAGTTAGTGACTGCAATATGGTTTAAGCTGCATGTCAAGAGGCCAAGTTCACCTGGGGTAGGCAAGTCAGTGAGACTGATGTGTTGGAACCTGCCTTGGGCAGTATTCCCGAAATCTTTCTTCTCTATTTTTTCCACTCATTTTTTTTCCATTTTAATAACACAAACCATATTTCCTCAAATTCTCAAAAGGAAATTCTCACCTCACTGGGTCTTTCTCAACGTAGAAATGTTGTGTGACATCTGCCATTAAATGGAAAACAAGCAATCAGGAAGAGTTGACATCCTGTTTTGATTAAAATATTTTACAAATACAACTGAATATGTACCCCAAAACTCTCCATAGAGACCCACTAAACTTGGCATGGTGGTGTGAGAGGTGGAATAACGCCCCCTAAAACATGTCCTGACTTCAGTCATTGGAACCTATTGAATTATGTTCCTATATGTGGCCATCGGAAGTCTGTGAACATGAATAAATGGAGACTCTTGAGGCAAGATTAGCCTGGGTTGTGTATGAGGGGCTGATGTTATTGCTGGATCCTTTTGTGTGAATGAGGGGGCAGAAGGGCTGGTTTCAGAGAAATGTAGCATGAGGACGGTGGAGATGCCATGCCAGCCTTGTAGATGGAAGGGAGCCCAGGCCAGGAGAGCAACCACCTTCAGAGCCTCAGGAGCAGGGAGCATCTTCTTGTACTTTCAGGGAGGATTCCAGTCGAGGAAGGCTCGGTTCTCATCCCTGACCTCTGTGCTGTAAGACAATAAATGTAGCATGTTTGTATGTGTATCAGTTGAGAGTCTGCAGCAATTTGTTACAGCAGCCATAGAAAAATGATGTGAGCACTTACTCGTGGGATGTGGACTTCTGCGGAAGAACACCTAGATTAAGGGACGGTAATTCTTCCAAACGGGGGATTTTTCAAAACCATGCTACTTCTATTCAAAACATATCCTTGCTGATGTCATACAAATGAACTGTTTAAAAATTCACTTTGAAGAGATACCACTGAATTTGCTTAAATTATAGGATTCCTGGGGGAAGATTTTTGTATATAATGTTTATAGATTTCTTTTTAAAAAATTATGTCTGTCGGGAGGTTGATTTAATATAAATTTATCTATCTTTGTGGACATACGCATGTGCATTATTTATTTGCTTATTTATCTGACCTACAAATCAAGATATGTTTTCCCCTTATGTAAATTGAAGACCAGTTAAGTACTCCGGGGGAGGAGGGAGGAGGCAGGGCTAGGAAGGATCTCTCTCTCTCTCTCTCTCTCTCTCTCTCTCTCTCTCTCTCTCTCCCTTTCCAGCAGTCTGCACACATGGCTTCCATTTTTAAGTTTGCTTTACAGCAGCAGGACGTCCACAGGTACTGCAGCCATGACATTTGAGTTGTGGATAAAAAGAAGAAAGAATTGGATACAAAGGAGAGTGCTTCAGATGAGGCAACCCTGTTAAAGAGCGGTTTAAATGTGTACTGGCAAGAGTCTAACCACATCGCCACCCCTGTCCTCAGGGAGGCCAGCAAATGCAAATTTTTAGCTGGGCACATTGCCACCCCCAACAAAATCAAGGTTCCTTAGTGAGAAAGAAGGGGAGAAATTGATTTGGACTAAACAGCTAGCAACTTGTGTACAAGCTTTGGTAACAACCAAATCACGAAGCAGGGGTCTTTGCAACTCTGTAGTGATAAAATTTCTGCCATAAGCAACAGCCCTTAACTGTATAAGGCAGTGTAAATACACATATCTTCAAAGCTAACTTGTTAAAAAAACAAGGGAGGCAGAGAGTGAAAGCAATAAACTTAAAAATCTATAAACAATCTATTCTATTATGAATTGGTTCTTAGGGTAAATTCAAGGATGTGAAAACTATCCTATGGGGTGGATCACTGTGGGATCCATCTGGGGTTCAGAGATTGACCAAAGATATACATTTTTCTTCTGTGGCAAGTACCTACAGATCCATACAACTAGGGGCTGTCCTGGGATTCCATGGAATCCTAGAAAGTGCAGCATGTCATTTGAAGAAGCAAGAGAAGAAAGCACAGGCTGTCCATCTGGTTGTATCACAGCTCTTTAGGCATATTAGCATCAAAACTATTCGTGGCTCTCCCGATGCCATTGACAAATAAGTAGGAATTATGTGTCCCACTGTGGACATGTGAGAGAGAGAGAGAGAGAGAGCACTAATCTCACAATCTCATGGATCTGCCGACACAGATTTAAGACGACTTAGGGAATCTTGGGGAATAGGGCAGAAGAAATCTATTTTATCAAAAAGATCCCAACAGGAAGACTAGATGTGAGGAGTTGAAACATAATGGTTGGTTATCTGTAGAATTGGGATTTATGTGCTAAGGAAAAGAGGCCATTTCTGAGCTCCATCAGGGTTTCTGGTCCCACTTCCTGTCCGCTGGCTGTCATGTAAAAGGACAGCCTGCTGTCTAGTATGAAGGGAAGTGTGAGTGTGTGTGCATCTTGCCAGTTCTTCACATCATCACTGGAGGATGAAATAAATATTGAAATATTTATAATTTATCTTACAAATAAGGAAACTATGCAATACGAATATTCATGCTATGGATCGACAGCCATGCAGTCGCTCACTGCAGGGGACATCTCTCTGGTGGGGACACAAAGGGGGCACTCCTGCTTCACAGAACTTCTCCAGCATGGCTACCTACATGATCTAGGCTGAGAGACCTTGGTGTCTACTTTATGCAAATTGACCCTTTAACATATACAATCCGTCTTGCAAGATTTCAGAAAATGAGAAAAGTCTCATTGATGAAAAGTAATGGTCCTAGAGAGATGACTCAAAGGTTAGGAACATGTACTGTTCTTACAGAGGACCTGGATTGGGTTCTCAGCCCCATCATGGTAGTGAAGGACCGTCTATAACTCCAGTTTCAAAGGTTCTGCTGTTCTCCTCTCCTATGTATATATATATGTATGTATATTTTAGAAAATTGTATTAAACAAAGTCACATGGAGTAGGAACTTAGCTTATTGGTATGCTTAGACCAGGTTGTCTCAGTGATGTCACAAAGTGGTGACTTCAGACCTAAGGATGTCTGACAAGATGTTGTTTTCCCAAGCTGAAAGTGTCCTCCTGACTAACAAGAGATATGGAAGTGTATCTGTTATCATATAAATACATCTCATTCAGCTGTGCCTATCGAGTGTCTATTGTGTCTGTGAAATGTATTTTTCAATTATGACAGTCACTAAAACCAACGACAAAAGAAACCAAATGGAAACGCCAACCTCTGAATTGCAGTTACGAAGCTGTAATTTTCAAAAACAGTGATGGCCATTCAATTCTATTACTCTGGTTATGATAGCATTTTTTCGGAAAAGATGAACATCATGAGTAAAATAGACCATCATTAGTTTATTCTAATTTAGTTCATCTTTTCACCATATCAGTTTTGTGTGTGTTTGATAAATAAAATGCATTACTATAGCAATGCATGCTTAGAACAAAATGGAAAATATATATACTTGGAGATTGTTATTCAATGTTTTATTTATGATTGCTTTCAAAGTAAAAAGCATTTAGAAATCACTGCTAAGGATCATAGTAAGTGTTAATGATTGATTCATTAAAAAAAATCTAATCCTTCTCAATTCGACGATACTCCAGGATAATCGGGCAATCGGTTTTCTGTTGCTGTGACAAAGTGCCTGAGGTGAACAACTCAACATGAAGAAAGTTTCTTTTGACCCATAATTTCTGAGATCTCCTCCCTTTTCCTTTCCTGTTGCTTTCCGGCCTGTGTTGAGGCAGACAGTGATGGAGAGGACTGTGTGGTGAACAGAGCCACTGGTGATGCACAGGAAGGAAAGGACGGAGGAGGGCACAAGCCCACAGTCCTTGAAGGGCATGGCTTCCAACAAGCTAACCTCCTCCGCTGGCCGCCACCTCAGAGCCGTCATCGGTGGACCATGCTACAGCACACAGCCTCTGGTGGACACCCAAGCTCCATGTGATAGATGCGACTTACTGCTGACTTCATTACTACAGCCTCCTTCCTGCAGGCTTTCACCACAGGGGACCGGAAGGCCACTCACTGCTCTGTCAACGCTCTCTTGCATTCTAATGACATCAGTGGATGGACTTGACCATTCTGAGTTGGGCCATGTGGGAGAGTGGAAGGGGCAGGGGAACAATATGCTGCAGCCAGGAGGTCAAAGGTACAAAAGAGGTGGGCAACCAAAATGTCTGGATTAGATAGGGTAAAGCCATTGGGGGAAAGGTACCCCAGCCCCTGGGCTGGAGAGTTCAGGATAGGGGCCAGGGAATGGCAGCCATACACAGTAACGTGTAGGGGGTGAGGGATGCTGGGAGAACCCGGTGGTCTGGTCTGCTTTGCTATGTTAAATAGGCACCTCAGCCATTTGTCCTGAGCTTGAAACTTAACAATGACTTTAATATTTCAAGTAATCCTAATGTGCTAGAGAGATGGTTCAGTGGTTAGAACATTGTCTATTCCTCCAGAGGACCCAAGTTCTATTCTCAACACCCACACCAATGCTCACAATCTGTAACTCCAGTTCTAAGGGCTCTGATGTCCTCTTCTGGCCTCTGCAGGTGCCAGGCACACACATGGTGCACACACACACACACACACACACACATATATATATATATATATGCAGGCAAAACATCCATGCACACACAAAATAAACAAATAAGTAAGTTAATAACAATCTAAAATGATGCTAATAACTCAATTATTTATAAACCATGTGATTCATTTTAAACTTCATTTTTAATTTTTAAAAATTTTTCACATTTAAAACTTTTTATTTTAAAATTATTAGGCTTTTGACAATCCCATATATGAACAGTAACTATATTTACCATCACTTCTAACCCTGCTTCTCCCAATTACATTTGGGCAGGACTTGGTGGCACAGGCCTGTAACTCAAGAGACTAAGGCAGGAGGATTGCAGTTCTAAGATCTCCCTGGACTACAAAGTGGGTTCAAAGGCACCTAGAGAAATTTACAGAGACCGTGTCTCAAAAGTTAAAACAAACAAAAACCAGTAAAAACAAAACAAAACAAAAGCCCAGTGGGGTATCTGTAAAGTATTTCCTTAGCAGTGAGTGGGCCTCTGGGTCCACCTTCCAACCAGTATTGAAAAACATAGGAAAAAGTTTGTAAATTTAACAGACTCTCTGTATTTTTAAAACTCAGTCTGATTTATGCCGTATTCGATTTGATTTGTACTAACAGCCTCACTTTGTCAGCAAGTTGCACTTTATACCCACAGGTGATTGTACCCATTTTCTGAGCTCTGAGGTGCAGAAAGTGGGCCAGACACTACCTTGTGACTTAGGGAAGACGAGCCATCTAAACATGCAATTACCTAAATGTGTGCCTAAATACAGTTCTGCGATTACAGAGTGGGTGTGGGAGGAGCCAGGCTTTGCTGTGACGATTGCTTGTATGCTAGCCTGGCGTTTTCTTCTTATACCTCCTGGCTGGAATTATATATACAGCCTGGAAATATGCCGGGGCAGTTATTTAGCTCATACATCACATGGGCATGAGCAAATGGCCATTGATACAAACAGTATAAAGACAAGACTGAGACACCTCTTCATGAGATAGGTGGTGTTTGCTGGTCTGCAAAACTAAGGTGGAAACAGAAGACAAATCTGAATGGAGTTCAGCTCCCACAGAGAAAACAGCAGAGTTCTCCTAGATCTGTTGAGAGACTAGCAGGGGACACGTGGAAGCAGCCAAATGACTGGCTCAGAGTACAGAACCTGAGCTGTGCTCTGAAGTTTCTCGCTTTTCCTGAGCACTCTTATCCGCCTGTTGCACCCCCATCCTCGTGCCCAGCAAACGGTCTAAGCACTGTACTTTTGTTAACATGTTTGAACCTCATCATAATCTCTCTAATAAATACTATCACCCCCCTCCATTTGACAGATGTGGAAATTGAGGCTCCAAAAAAATCACTCAACTTTCCAAAGCAACAGGAACTCAGGCGCATGAATGGTACCTGGCTTGGTGACTTAGGCTCCAGTTCCGTTTCATGATAACAGATCGGAGGGGCAACTTCATGTGTCAGAGTCACCCAGGGTTGTGGGTGGGGTAGGCAGGGAAAGGAACAGATATGAAAGTTATACCGAGCTTGGGCTGAGAATTTGAAAAGAGAGAAGGAAGAGAGGAACCCCGTGTTTCTAAGAAAATCGTGGGAAACAATGAAAGGAGAGAAAACACAAAGGATGCCTTCGTCTGACTAAGCTCCTTGGTGACATCATTGCCCTGCTGAGCACACCTTGATCACCAGATCAAATAGTCTAGTGCCTGAGCTGGAGGACTGTGTGCCTGCTTTTCTAACTACCTGACTGGGTACCCAGGGTTCTGCAGCACCACCTACACTGGGGCTTCTCTGCACTTCCATTGAGTGGTGGGGGAGTGGTGGGGGTCTAACCCAGGCTGCTGTGATGACTTGGGGTTCTCATTTAACAGCTGAACGCCTAATGGGTCTGTTTACCTAGTACTTCTGATTCTGTTCTTTCTCTGTGTCCCCACTCTTAACTTCGGTTTTACTCTTAGATGACATAGCCTGGGACAGCATGAGATGATCTGCCTTTGACAGCTACTGGGAACATCCTGCTAAGGAACTTGATATCCGAAAGGAAAACAGTTTCCTCCAGGAGCTGAGCAGCACAATCGATAGGTATTGCCTGGAGCCAGGATGCACTGACTCATTATGCTGAGCATAGTAAACGGATTGAGGATAACACAGCTAAGGGAATAATATTCCACTTAAGGTAGTGTCGCGAGAAAGCCAAGGCTGAGCAAGCCAACTTTGCATTCCATACCTATTTTGGAGGCTTGCTAAGCACGGCCCTAGGTCATGAACAAATTCTACCCTGACTTCATGGGTTCCAGGGCAGGGTGAAGAGGTCATCAAAAGGCAATGAAGAGAAAGAAGTCAGGGCATCTGGAAGTCATGCTTTGCCCTTTGCGGGCAACAGTGCCATTCCCCCTACCACCTTCCTTTCCCAGGTTTGCAGGAGAGACGACTTGCACCCTCCCAACCTGCATAGTAGTCTAGAGAGTGACTAGGAGCTGCCCCATAGCCGACATCTTTGCTCTCCAAGGTGGGAGTGACTAACTCCAAGGCGGGTCACCAATTGCTAGGCTCCACAGAGCAGAGGAGGTTGACAGTTGTCCAACACGCACTTGGTTCTCTTCACTTTGGGGCCCTGGGCCCTCCAGTCCACATGAAGCTGCCTCTGCCTGCCCTTCCCACAAGTTCTATAATGTGCACTTGGGTGGGCACGTCACATGGACCCTTCCCCAGCTCCAGATTGCATGTCCAAAGCTGATGGCAGACTCACCCTGAATCTCAGGTTTTCAGCACTGAGAATCTTTAACTGGTTCCTGGACTGGATTTGTTTTCACGAAGCTTTACCTGGGCAAAGAGTGAGGGCATATGCCTCTGGGCATTCACCAGACAGCACTAAACCCTTTGTGACTACTCACTCGCTCCTTCTCAACCTGAGTTCTCATCCTCTTTCAGTTCTCCTGGGCTGGGCTGGCTGGCTTCAGGGGGTTGAGCTTTGCCACAATCACTGTATGGTAGGTTAATTGGTAGTTAGTTGGTAGTCACTCTAGCTATCCAAATCTGCATTGTGTCAGTATGTCAGTGGTTTAAGCTATATGGGCCGGATCAACTCTCCTCAAGTCGGTGACATTATCTATATGAGCCTCATCTGTGACAGCCAGCATGTCTTCTCTCCAACTCCCTCCCCCAAATCAACGTTGACTATTGTCTTCCATTTAAAACTTCCACAGCAACAACCTTGTAAGGCCTCTGAGACTGTTAATGTGAAGCATCTAACAGGTAGGCACTGGTACGTAGTGGACAATAACCTGGGAGTGATTGCTGCTATCATTACTGACGAGTTTTGAAGATACCTAAGCACACATATGCTGAATCTCCTACAGGAAAAACAGCTAAGGTCTCGACATAGGAGAGATGGGTGGGAAAACTTTCCCTTGGTCTCAGTGACTCTGTCCAGCCCAATTCTTTAGTTGACTGTTCATCTACCAAATTATACCCAGGTACCATCTATTTTAAAAAGTGGTCTGCATTTGTGGTTAAGTTAATATCTGAGTCTAACCCTGGGAAGCACAGGCCATGCGTTTCAATCCTGCAGATGTGATGGCTTAATATCTCTGTGGATGCACAAGACCAGGAAATATTCTCACTCTCAGCTATGTTCTTATGAACATCTCTGAAGAACCCACAGCTACTTGAAGTGGCAGGACCCCCAGGGCTCTGACTGCTACCCTCAGAAAGCAGTACACAACCTGGGATACATAGCTGCACACTCACACCGGATGAACACACACCGTTGCACATCTATGATGCACACAGAGCTTCATAGGACAGTATGGCTGTGGTTTGAATATGGCTTGTCCCCTTCAGAATTCATGTTGAAATTTAGTCCTGATTGTGACTTTGGAAAGGGTGGAAATTCCACCTCAGTATGTCAGGGGGTGGACCTCTGGGGGGGGATTAAATTTCCACCAGTTCATCAAGGTTCTGAGGCCACGACTGAATACTGCACGCTTATAGAAAAAAAAAATAGAAATGAGAACATATGTGCTCCCTCTGCCTCTTGCTGTGGGATAGTCTACATCTTCCTGGAACTCTGCTGGGGGGCAGGTTGTCACCAAATGAGGATCTTTGGTTTTGACAAGAACAGTGATCCACATAGCCTCTTTCCTTGTGATTTACCTAGTCTGTAGCATCATGTGACTAGCAATAGCTAAAAGACTATAACAAATACCCTTACACACACACTAAACCTGTGTTCTTGTCCTTTGAGGATCTAGGGAGAGAGAAAGCAAAGGGCAGCTTTGTAAGGACACCTATATATACATGTATGTAAACGTGTGTGAACATGTATATAAATATATATGTAAATGTGTATCATGTGTGTAGGGTGCATGCATGTGTAGATGCAGGTACATCCTTGTGTGGGTGCATTTGGAGGCTGGAAGACAACTTGTGGTATTATCCTCAGGAATAGTATCATCTTCTTTGAGACAAAGTCTTTCACTGGTCTGGAGCTCCTTAAGTAGGCTAGACTGACTGTCCAATAAGCCGTAGGTATCATTTTTTCTCCATCTCCCCAGCCGGGATTACAAATGTGGTCCGTGATACTCAGCACTTTTCAGCGTGTCCCAGGGACTGAATTCAAGTCCTTGCACTTCCAAGAGAAATAGTTTGCACTTTGATCCATCTCTCAGTTCCTTTAAAACAACTTAAAAAAAAATACAGAGATCCTCTAAATCAGTGGTTCTCAACCTGTGGGTCAGTCACAGCCGCTTTGAGGTTGCATATCAGATATTTACATTACAAATAACAGTAGAAAAATTACAGTTATGGAATAGCAACAAAATAAATTTATGGTTAGGAGTCAGTGCCACATAAGAAACTATTAAAGGGCCACAGCGTGGGAGAGTTGAGAATCACTGTTCTAAATCAATGTGGACCCCCAGGACATACTGAGCTTGTGTATTAAAGGAATACTGTCATATTCCTACACACAGTGGTCCAGTGACCTTCTGCTTTGGACTCAAACATTTCTGTTACTGTCTTTTTCTCTTGTAAGACCTGTGAGTGATTGGCTGCTGTTTTTGTTTCTATTTTTATGTTTTGGATAATAGATAATGCAGATAATGATGTAATATAGCTTAAGCATTATTTTGTATAATAATACAAATGTACAAATGCCATCGCAAACCTAGCACCAATGTGTATCCACGAGAGAGAAGTGGTGGCCCCGCCGCAGTATCACCCCGGCTCAGAGATCCATCACGTAGTAGAGTAGAAGTCTCAGGTCTTAGCCATGAGACCCAGGCTAGCATGCTGATGTCCCCATTTTTCCAAACCATGCATCCTTGAGCACATCACCTAATCTTTTTAAGTGTTTAGCATTGTTAGGATCATCATATGATCCTTTGAGAAGATCATATGATACTGCATTATATACACACTCTTCCTGAGGACCATGTCCCAAAGTCCGCAGAGCATCCTTCCCTTCTAAAGGACTTTCAGTGCTCTCAAGTTTTGAAATCTGAGCCAGATACTCAGTGGTGCCACGAACAGCAGTGAGTGCCTCCCCCTTTCACTCTTGGAAACATTGATTATATTTGATCTCCCATCATTGGTTCATGTGTAACCTGCCTTTATTCATTTGGATAATTAGTTGGTTTTACTAACACCATAAGCATCCGGGTATCCAAACCCTCTCTCTAACGCTTAGGACCTCGACAGTGGCCACACCGCAGTGAATCACTGGTACCCACTCTCCTTTTCTTCCACTTGACCACACTTTGTCTCCCTCCATCTAAAGTAACCGTTCTCCTCCTTCATTCTTCCAAAAATCTACCAAAGCTTCTCAATGAATAGAGTTATAGCCCATGCTGAGCTGAAGTGCAGCCATGTCCTGGCTGAGTCCAGATGCATGGGGTGGGAGCACCAGGACGTTCCAGAGAATCTGGCTGTGGGAGCACCAGGATGGTCCAGGGAATCCGGCTGTGCGACTTTTCACAGGACAGCAGACTGATCCTCTGATGTAGTTTGGACGTGTCCCTAGAATTTGCGTTTTGGAAATCAAATACTCTAAATCCACTGGGAGAAAATTCAGCTTAGAGGTGGCCATAAAAGAGAGGTTCCAAGATGGAATGAGTGACTTCATAAGAGGAAGAGACTTGAGCGAGCAGTTTCCCTGTCTGGCCATGTCACCCCTCTGCCGCGTTATCAGACAATAAAAGCCTCACCAGATGCTGAGCCAACCCAGACACCACAAGCTTCGACTTTTCAACCTCCACAACATCAATAAGCTATTGTTTCTAAACCGCTGGAGTCGGGTATTGGAG
>NC_034609.1:3595328-3596945 GCF_900095145.1 Mus pahari
TGCTGAGCCAACCCAGACACCACAAGCTTCGACTTTTCAACCTCCACAACATCAATAAGCTATTGTTTCTAAACCGCTGGAGTCGGGTATTGGAGGAATGGAAGATGGCCAAGATGGTCTTCCTCTCTCTCTCTTGTTCTGCTTGTGCGTTCGCACTGTGCCATACTCAGGAAAACAACATATGGGAGCTGCCGAGAGAAGGGATCCGGGACGTGGTAACTTGTCACTGTTTAGTTCTCAGACAGCTCTTCCAAGGAACGCTGTCCTTGGCTGAAGTGCTCTCTGTGTGTAGTTTGTCCTAGCAGCTCCTAGACACAGGGTTTCAGCGAGTGGAGAGCAGTGAGATGCTCACAAGCTGCTGCGGAAGGGCCTTGTGACGTCATTCTCCAGCGTCAAAGGAAGTTGGCAGTGTTGATAAAACGTTTCCCCTGAGCCCACTGCATCCCTCTTCTCTGTTATCCTTCTTCACCCCTCTTCGGATTTTTCTGGCATTGAAGAACGCTCATGTAGTTTGTTCTCATAGACAGTTAGCTTTCCATTTTACCCACACTGTGGCATTGGAAAGACCGAGTTAAGCTTCTTCTACCTCCAGACACGTTAACTAGCACCAACCCACATCTGGCCTTTCCAGTATATTTTCAAAAAGCAAGTAGACATAAACTCATTAGAAAATGAGCAGAAGCAGGTGTGTGTTTCAAAGCCCTTCATAAGTTTGTGCTGCTCTGAGCCCCCACTCCTCACTCAGGGTACTAAGAGAATTTTTATTTGAAGACTATTAAACTGTTTTTCAGCTTTCTCTTTTCTGAGATAACTCATCTCATTTTTCTCCATCTGTAACAAGAATAAAAGCCACTCCACCCCCATCCCACACCCAGTCCACAGATTATAGGGTGCAATAAACCCTGTCGAAAAAATTGATCTGCAGAAGCACAAGAAAAATGAATTTCAAAACTCCTGCCAAGTGTGGTGGAGGAGGGTGACGGCTCTCCTTAGTGAAATAGCAGGGATGTTCAACAGAAAGTTCAGGGCCTGGCTTAGAAGGAGACGGAGAATTAAATTGGCTACTATGTTTTATGTGGTAAGGAGATCTGAGGTGGAAGAGAAGTAGAGGGAGACAGCATGAGCACAGTAGGGCTGCAAGCCAGGACCTGACGTAGTAGCTGACCAACATACAATGCCTCAGAGTAACCGACACTGAAGCACTTCCCATGTGAGAGCTACAATTCCAGTTATCTAAGGTTTCCCTTCCTCTAAGTTGCTCCAAAACCCTCATCCTCTGTCCTCAGACTCTTACTACGAGCGTCCTCTGTCCTCAGACTCTTACTACGAGCGTCTCTTCTGACAGCCTGCGGTAGTGAGTGGGAGCTGGGAGTGGTTGTTGAGCTTCAGCATCTGTCATTTTAAGCAGTTTATGGAGATTTTTGTAGGAAAACTCTGCTAATTTTAAGGTCCCGGTCTACCATTGACTAGAAAGCCTCTGGGCCTGGTGTAATATGGAGGACTCTCTTCATTAGTGGGGCACCAACCTCCACAACATCAATAAGCTATTGTTTCTAAACCGCTGGAGTCGGGTATTGGAGCAATGGAAGATGACCAAGATGGTCTTCCTTTCTCTCT
>NC_034609.1:3596956-3599444 GCF_900095145.1 Mus pahari
CAACCTCCACAACATCAATAAGCTATTGTTTCTAAACCGCTGGAGTCGGGTATTGGAGCAATGGAAGATGACCAAGATGGTCTTCCTTTCTCTCTTGTTCTGCTTGTGCGTTCACACTGTGCCATACTCAGGAAAACAACATAAACTCATTAGTAGACATGTCTGGGGAATTCAAAACCCTCTACTTGCAAAATGTCACAAAGCCTTAGTTAGCCTTCAGGATCGACTTTTCTCCTGACAAGAACCCATTCATTCATCTGGCACCTGAGATCCCTGACATGCTTCCCCATGCTAATGAGGTATTTCAGTACCCTAAGCCCTCAGCCAATAATCTTTGCCCATCTTGGATGCCCTCCCATCCCCAAATTATATAAGCCTTGGATCACCCCAAGTAAACTTGATCAGACTCTTAGCAGCTTGCCCGGTTGTCATCATTCACCGTCCTTGCAGAGCTTCTGAACCCCCATTCCACCCCTGTATGTCATCTCTGATCCCATTACTGTCATCGACCAAGTAGGACAACAATCCTCAAGGACGGGAAGAGCCACAGCATGGATGCCATGGTTTGTCTTATGACAATGGAATAGCCTGCATCCTGGAAAAAGTGTGGAAACCACCAAAGCACAAAGAGAGGGCACTCAAGCTCATGAAATAGCCCACGAAGTGAGCATGTCGGTGCTCACCCAGGGAGCCAAGGCAGCAGGATGAGGAGTCCGAAGCTAACCTAGGGCATACCGTGAAGCCATGTCAAAAAGTGGGAGGTAGTATTAGGAGGGGGAGAGGTGTCTGTGTGGGGTGCTGGGCTGAACATAGAAGACAGAGGCTGAAGAGCTATCTTTCTTCGAGTTTACCACTGTGTGTGGAAAACTCCCTCAAATACCCTGCACCCATTAAAGCCTTAAAAACAGTCAGACGTCTGACAAACTATGATGACTGTTGATATCTAAAAAGGAAACAGAACTCCATGGCTGAGAAAATCCTAACTAATTCAGTAGTGACGTTTATGTCCTGTTCCTTGTAGATGCTAAACATGGTTGCCTTGATTTTTATGATTCATCTCCAAATTGCTCCAAGAGCCAAGGGAACTGGCTAAACCAGAGGATTACCAGCTCTTGGGAATGTGAGCCCTAGACTAGAACAAATCCAGGGCAAATCTGATTGCTGCCTTTGGCATCCTTAAGATTTCAGGGAACCCTTTCCAGTGCCTGAAGACTTTGTTTGAGGAGAGACAATACCATATGAACCATATTGCTCACAAGCCCAGAGTGAGGTGAAGTGCCTGAAAGTGCCCCTGGTGATGCTTTTTACCAATGACTGTTGTGTGCAGGATGACATCCATCTGTCCTGCTATGATCAGGGAAACTCTAAGGTGCTACTTACTTCACACCTATATGGACACACACACACACACACACACACACTTATACACATGCACTCACACACGTGTGCACACATACACACACATACACATGTACACACACATGCATACATGCACACATGCACACACATGTATGCACATACATACACAAGCACACATACACACATTTACTTGCATACACACATGCACACACATGCATGTGTACATCTCACAAATAAATAACAAGTAAATAATAAAAGTAAATAATAAAAGTAAATATGTTTAAATGTTTTTAAGAATATCATTATTTTATGCATAATTATATTTCTCTTACCCTCTTTAATAATTCTTTGTATCTAATAGTCAAAATAGTTCTCTTTTATCCAAATCAACTGCTTACATCTATTTTTATTATAATTAATTTTGAAATGGATAATTATTTATAAAATGAATATAGTATAGATCAGGAACAGTCTAAATGCATATACCAAAAAGCATAAAATGAAGTCAAGATTCCTGCATACATGGGTGCAGGTCAGCAGGGACTGGTCACTTCACTTCTCAAGACAGCTTGAACCAGTGTGAGGTGTTAAGAGCATCTTTGTCACACTGTCATAAATCCAATCTTTCTGTATAATGTGACTGTGTGGCACAACATGAGACAGCACCAGCTCCAGTTGGAGAGCTTGAGTCAGAACAACAGGTTATTAGAGGCCCTCAGGAGCTTTAGTGTCATCAGGGACCAGGAAGGCAGGAAGAACAGCTGACAGCTCTAAGCATAGTATAATCGAGTTGCTTCTGCCTGGCCTATGGAATAGCCCAAAGTTTCTTTGCAGCACTTAGTTCTAAAAATCACATCTGAGACCATCCAATTTTCTGAATATTTTCTAAGTCGATCTGAGTTCAGACAAAAAATGTTACAAGAAAACTATAAAACAATATTTTTCATAAGCATGGATGCAGAAATGCCCAACAAAATATTAGCAAAGGCAATGCAATGATGTCTAAAAAGAATTATATATCATAATCAAGTGAGATTTACCCCAGCTCTTAAAGGCTTGTTCACCATTTGAAAATCAATTACAACCCCATTAAAAAATGGGGTACAGAGCTAAACAGAATTCTCAACTG
>NC_034609.1:3600399-3603896 GCF_900095145.1 Mus pahari
CTTGGTCTTGCAAACTTTATATGACCCAGCACAGGGGAAGGCCAGGGCCAAGTAGTGGGAGTGGGTGGGTAGGGGAGCAGGGGCAGGGACTGGGTATAGGAACTTTTGGGATACCATTTGAAATGTAAATAAAGAAAATAATAATAATAAATGAAAAAAATTAAAGTGTAAAAAAAAAAAAAGAAAATCAATTACTATAATCCACCCTATCAACAGGCTAAATAAGATACACGTGTTATAACTGATGAATCCATTTTGACACATCCTTCTCTTCTATAATAATTACAATATCATATCAGTGTACATAGGAAAAAGCATGCAGCAAAATGAAACCCTCAAACACATTTAAAAACACTTAGAATATTACAAAAAGCAGAAAATCCCTCTTCTTTATAGAGAATAGCTATGAAAATTCAACAGCTAACGTACTACTTAATTGGGAGAAGGCAGATGTTTTCCTACTGAGAAGGGTAACAAGGGAGATATTCCCTCTCACTGAGAAGGGTAACAAGGGAAGATGATATTCCCTCTCACTGAGAAGGGTAACAAGGGAAGATATTCCCTCTCACCGAGAAGGATAACAAGGGAAGATGATATTCCCTCTCACCACCATCCTTTAACATTGTCCTGGAAATTCTTCCTAGTCAAATAAGACAAGAAAATGAAATAAAGGTATGTGGTTTGGTAAAGGAAAAATAAAAGTGGTCTTCTTATTGATGACATACTTATTGATACAAGAAATCTAAATGAACTGGAAAAATAAGAACGCAAAGAACTAATGATATTACAGTGAATTGTATCTTTACAGGTCAGAAGGTTTATATATCAAGTGTTCACTGCTTTCTTGTATACATAAAAATCGTCATGTAAAATTTTGAGTTAAAACACATTTACCTAAATGGAGTCACCAAATTGCAGAGGAAAGAAAGCCCCACCCAGACAAGTGTCACCACCCAATGAGAGCTTAGGTGTTGGGGATGGGTTACATTTAGTGAAGTTGTCGCAATGCCAAAGAGCCCTATGGAAACCCCCAAACACCCCAGGCTACTGCCAAGGCTATTGGCTGCTCTCCACAAACTGATGGCAAGGCTCTACTGCTGAATACAGCACCTACATAACTCATCGAACACGGAGAAGTCAAACTGGTGTCTACCTAAAGTCCTCATCCCTTCTGCCTAGTGTCCATGGTACTAGAAGGAATTCTGTATGCCAGCAGAGGAGAAGGTTAAACGTTAACTCACTTACAACAAACATCCCGTTTACAATGGTGACCTGTCTGCAAGACATGCTGCCCCAATAACAGCTCAAAAGTTGTGAGAATAACCAACTACAGTCTGGTTGGATCTCAGGCCCACACCATGAGATGGAACCTGTGCACTGGTGGCCAAGAACCTGAGATTAGATAGGTCACAGACTTAAGGGGAAAAGACTACTGTTCTACTAAAGCAACATAGAATAAAATGAGTCTAAGATTCTGATTTCCTCACAGGTAAGAGTCTTGCTCAACCATTTGCTCACAGCAGGTGGGAACCAACAGAGATGCCTACAACTGGACCATGTGCAGGGGTGGGGATCAGAGGCAGAGACAGAGGGGTCTTGGAACACTCAGTCTTAGATGGCATGTATCCATCAACTCTCTCTCCTCGGGGTTCAGAGAATTCAGCAGAAGATGAAACAGAAAAAGGCCTTCTAGATATAATGGAAACAGTACTCATATGAACTCAGACTGTGACTTAGCACAGGTCTAAGCCAGACGAGATCCTAATACTAGAGAGGAAATGGACAAAAGCCCTCCTCTCTAAGCCAGAAGCTACCTGCAGTTGGTAACCACTCACAAACAAAACAAATTGGTTTTCTCCAACGGAGTCTTATTGGGTATATAAACCACACTTAAGGGCAGGCCTGGGGCCTGTAGTAGATGGCCAACACAGAAAAACTGAGTGATAATTTTGGAGTGATTGTTTTCTTTGTTTGTTTGTTTGCTTGCTTTGTCTGAGGATTATTTTGTGGTGTGTCTTCTTTTTTAAATATTACAGGTCTCTTGCTTATACATTATGGTTTCTGATTTCATGTTTTTATGGGATTCCTGTGTGTGCATAAATTCTGCATGCCTCTGAATTTATTTGTGTTTCTTGTGCTTTTTCTTTGGATTTTTTTTTCTGTTTGTTTGTTTGTTTTATACTATTCTTGTTTGTTTTTATTCGGTATTGTTTATTTATTTGTTATTCACTTATTTGTTTCAATGCCGGTTTGTTTTCTTGTGAGAGAAAGAAAAAGGAGTGTGAATTTGGTGGTGGGGAGGTAGGGAGGAGTTAGAGGCAGAGAAACTGTGATCAGAACAGTTTATGAAAAATGATTTATTTTCAATTAAAAACACATTTGTCATTTGTCTGAGCATGTTTAAAATAAATAAGTCTAACACAATATACACATCCTTATGAGGAAAATAAAAAAGTCTGATAAAAAATCAGAGCAGAATTAGATAAAAACTATTCCCCATTCATGGATGAGAAGACCCAATATAGTCAACACAACAGTCTTGTTATACAGATTGACTATAACATGTCAAAACCCTAGCAGTGTAGTGAATGTCAACAAATTGATACAAAGAAGCCAGGGGCGAAGGGTGGCCAATAGGATGTTTAAACAAAGTCACAGTTGAGAGAGTGCACTTTTAATTTGATCTAAAGCTATTATAATCAAGACAACGAGAGACAAATTAACTGAAAACTATCTTGGAAAACTGTTTTTCAACAAAGGCTCAAATGTAAGACAACAAACAACAGCAAGTGGTACCAGGCCAACCAGTCATCTGCACACTGACTTTTTCCGATGTTCAGTTCTCGTCCATCCTTTGCAAGAGTTAATGTGAAATGGATAGTATACCTGATCACAGAAACAAACTAACCGCACATATAAACCTTCTGATCCCCAGGGAGACATTTTGCTATAATCTCAGTATTAATTCCTGGCATTTTAAAGGTTCATTTGGATTTTCTGCACAAGAACTACTTTTAAAAGTGTCAGATATTGTGAAAGTACTAAAGGAGACAATGACACGTGTCCTTTCATGTGTCACACGGGTGACACCCAGGAGTCTAGGAAACAAGACCAACATTTGAAAAGTGGAATCTACCAAAAGTAACGCGTTTCTGATCAGGAAAGGAAACTCTCAGTGGAGTGTAGAGGCAGAGACAACCCTTTGCCAGCTCTGCCTTCAACAGAAGGTTAATATCTAGAATATATAAAGAACTAAAACAAGAAATCAAGAAAACAACCCAATCACTTTCTCCTTTAAATACCCTCTCTCTTGTGTGTGTGTGCGTGTGTGTGTGTAGCTTAAACCTACATCCTCACATATAGCAAATATTCTACCACCATCCTACACCCTCAGTCTCCATTTCCACATTATCTGAATTTATTTCTTGTTCTTTACATCATGTATTACCCTCTTCTCTCCTCTCCTCTCCTCTCCTCTCCTCTCCTCTCCTCTCCTC
>NC_034609.1:3603933-3605950 GCF_900095145.1 Mus pahari
TTTTTTTTTTTTTTTTGGTTTTCTGAGACAGGGTTTCTCTGTGTAGCCCTGGCTGTTCTGTAGCTCACTCTGTAGACCAGGCTGGCTCCTTCTTTTCTTGAGTAAGGGTCTCATTGTGTGGTTCTGGCTGGCCCAGAACTTGCCGTGTAGACCAAGCTATCTTGCCTCTACCTCTTGAGTGCTAAGATTAAAGGTCTGTGCCACCATGCCTGGCTTGAAGTACTTCTATGATTAAATTTTAATTCAGTAATAGTCAAGAGAGAAACCCAGATTGATGTATTGATAATAAAACCTTCCTGTGCACTGCTTGTTTTGAGGGTCTCTGGTTTTCTCTTTCTACCAAGAAGAAACAGTGCCTCTCTGTGAGTATTCAACACACAGCACAAATACACCTGTTTGCCATAGCCTTGTACTGATGTCTTCATTTGTTTTAATTCCCCCCTTCCCCCTTTCCAGTCCTCTCAGACCCCACCTACTCTGGCCTCCAACTCATCTGTTCCTCTGAGGAGAAATCTAAGGAGGCTTCCAAAGTCCTATATGACAGACACTCACCTCAACTTCTTCTGGTCATTTTTGTCACCGTGCTCGCCGACTCCCATCTTTACCCATCCCATGCCCACCTGATGTGATGGTCGCACTTCATACAGAACGTGTGTTCCGGCTAAACCATCTTGTATAATTCAAAACCTGCACAACTCCAGCCTACCTTCCCCACGGGACTGAATACAGAGTGTGGGTGGGAGGGGGTGCAATCCGGAAGCACATAAATTGGCAAATGAAGCATATACTTGCTTTAAGGATGATTTTTATTTTCCTTGCATTCCCTCTAATGTTTTGAAGTGCTCTCTCTTAAATTAAAAGCGCAGAGCGTCACTGTGGCTATTTGGCCTTCGCGCTAGAGACTTAGCGCTCCTAAGTTCTGTTCCCAAGCCCCCAGATTCCCTGGTTCACAGCTCTTCACTTGATGAACCCAAGTGACCTTGAAGCAGCATTCTAGGGAGGATATAAGGAAGATTTTAAATTCTAACGGCAGCAAATGTTAGAGAACCATCAGAAACCATCAGCTCAAACATGGCTGTTCTCACACACATCGACAGTTGTGACTCCTTGGACCCTCACTAAGGATGATGGCAGGTAAGGCGGCCCCGCCCTGTGAGCAGAGTCATCGAGGTGCCAGAACACCCCTCACCTGGCCTACGAGGGTGTCATTCCTACTGAAGCTTATTGAGTTGGCAGAGAATCAAAATATCTCAGATTCTGAATATAAAATGAGCCTGTCAATACTTTAGATAACAGTGATTTACCAATTTTACATAACACCGATAAAATAAACCACATGGAGGAAACTATCCTACTCAGCTTAGCAGTTGAGGCTCTTGTGGCTTCGGCTTGTACCTCCAGCCTGTTCCCCTTCCTTCTCTCCTTCCCTCTCTACCACCCTAGCCCACCTTCTCATTCTAGTGCATGAAAATAAGTTTCAACTGGTTCCATTTAGAAAATGAAGCTACTGCAAATACACAAACACCAAATTCAGGTAACTGTACCACATGAACGCAATCAGCGTTAACATCTGAGCGTGTACCTCTGAGTTCTGTACATGCACAGCACCTCTGAGTTCTGTANCTCTGAGTTCTGTACATGCACAGCACCTCTGAGTTCTGTACATGCACAGCATCTCTGAGTTCTGTACATGCACAGGTATCCAGGAGTAGGTCTGGGTGTTCACATGTGTGCCTTTTATTAATCAAAGAGGAACAACTGGACACTATTGCTGTGGTACACGGTCTTTTCATATGATGGCATCACTTACTGTCTTCTTTGATTGTTTTCAGAAATATACACAGGTGCCCACTGTGTCTTTCAGGATAGACTGAAATACTTTTCTAGTTTTGAACATTTACATTGTCGTAAAAACCCAGTGTCTTAGTCAGGGTTTCTATTCCTGCACAAACATCATGACCAAGAAGCAAGTTGGGGAGGAAAGGGTTTATTTGGCTTACATTTCCATACTGCTATT
>NC_034609.1:3606077-3661087 GCF_900095145.1 Mus pahari
GGTGAAATAACAATATGAACTAATCAGTACCCCCAGAGCTCGTGTCTCTAGCTGCATATGTAGCAGAAGATGGCCTAGTCAGCCATCATTGGGAAGAGATGCCCCTTGGTCTTGCAAACTTTATATGCCCCATACAGGGGAACACCAGGGCCAAGAAGTGGGAGTGAGTGGGCAGGGAACAGGGTGGGGGGAGGGTATAGGGGACATTCGGGATAGCATTTGAAATATAATGAAGAAAATATCTAATAAAATAAGTTAAAAAATATTTGTCTTTTCTTCTGTGGACTTTTTCATGGTAACAGATGGTGTGGCTAAGCTTGTGTGTGTGTGTGTGTGTGTGTGTGTGTGTGTGTTATTCTGCTATGATTGTTAAATTTTTCACTGAAGGATCTATACTTCTTACTTTTGAATGGGTGCACTTTACGAAATTTTTAAAATTAATGGATTAATGCATGACACTTCGGAGACTGGATATAGTAATACTATTGTTGAGACTCAATCTGTTCGGAAAAACAAATATTAGAAGTGACACTGAACTGTTCCTCTTAAGGCCAGGTATTCCGTGGCAAGGCTGCTGCTGAACACCTGTGAGAGGACTCAAGTGCATTTGTGAGATAATGACCTTTACCCTCTTTCGCTACCTGATGAACGGGTTCCTTACTATTTCACCACGAATCTCACCCAGAATTTGCCCTTTTTTGCGTACAATGAATACATGTGCATGCCTCTTTGAAATGCATTTTCACACAAAGAAAAAAAAGGCAGAGAGACTCATGGCAGTTCCCTCCATCTCTCTCCAGGAATATCTGTCAATCTCTTAAAAGACATTCAGTCCATTAAGGATAGATCCACCTCTCTAAGTCACCCACTTAGAAAATGGCCAGTTAGTCTAAGAAAACCCATGTGACAAATACTCCCAGCAATTACTATGAAAACCACATCTGGAAGGATTATCCTCCATCTTTGAACACTCCCAAAGCCCTCCAAATCTTTGCCAGAAGAGCCTTCCATTGTATGCCCCGCACCGCCATCTGCCTGCCACCTCACCTTCCACAGGCTGCCTGGCTTTCACGCTCTCTTTGGTGCTGGCTGCTGCTGGCTGTGGCTCCCAGTAGAAAGAGATTGTTGGTTTTTCTGGGAACAGAGTGATAAGAAGAGGAAGAACAGGAGGAGAGAGATGGAGAAAGGGAGGGAGGGAGGAAGAAGAGAGGGGAGAAGAAAGAAGGAAGAGAGAGGGGGGAAGGACAAAAGCAGTTCACAGCTGTGAGAATACTCTGAATCTGAATGACTGTATAGAATAACCTTTTCTTGAAGACGTGTTCAAATGCAAGAAGCTGCTGCATAGACCGCGACCCCTCTCCTCTCTCGCACCGTGATTATGGAATTCTTTTTGTCAATTGCTGTTTCTAGACAGCTTACCTTTAAGTTATTATAAATGTCCTGTTCCTTTCCTTGGATTTTTTTAATAGGTCATGCCTAGTTGCCCCAAGTGGCAATGAACAAGAAACCTGATTTTTACCTAGAAAGAATTACAACCCAGCTGGGGTTTTGCCATAAAGAGCCCCACACTAACTGCCATGGTTAGGTTTTACTGCAACTTGACTCAATCCATAATCACCTGAAAAGAGTGACTGGGTAAGAGACTGTCTTGGTGAGGCTGGCCTGTGGCCAAGTCTATAAGAGGGCTTCTCTCTCTCTCTCTCTCTCTCTCTCTCTCTCTCTCTCTCTCTCTCTCAATTTTATTTTTATTTTATTCTTATGAGCATTTTGTCTGCATGTATGTACATGCACCAGCTGCATGCCTGGTGGCTTTGAAGGTCAGAAAAGTGTTAAAACCTCTAAAAACTATTTATAAATATTTATGAACCTCCATATGGGTGCTAGAAACTGAGCTCAGGCCCTTGTTAAGAATGGAAAGTGAGTTTAACCAATGAGCCTCCTCTCCCGCCCTGAGTTTTCTTAATTAGCTGATGTGAGAAGGCCCACTCTGAACATAGACAGCACCATTCCTGGCCTTTACTTCCAGAGTACGTAAGAGTGGTGATGGAGAACGCAACTGAACAGTGGTTTTCAGTGTTCTGTAAGCCATGAGAGCAAAATTCAGATAAGCTCACACCCTAGAAGATTTTTGTTTTTTCCTAGAAATCAAAATCTGCAGCCAGCACCTAGAGAGAGCATGAAAGACTGACATCCTGTGGAAGGTGAGGTGGGGAATGGGGGGCATGGAGCATACAATGGGAGGTTCTTCTGGCAAAGATTTGGAGGGATTTGGGAGTGTTCAAAGGAGGATAATCTTCCAAACGTGAGTGTGATGTTTATGCGATCACAGCAACAGTAGAGAAGTCAGGACGCCAACAGAAGTCACGGCCATATCTGTATGGAGTCAGTATACCCTCCCCCAGCCTGAAGTCCTAGATCGATCACTGACAGAATGAAGGTGGCGAAAGCCAGCACCCATCCTTTCTGAAAGCTAACTGAGGAGACCCTGGGATCTGCTACCTACCCTTCAGGAGTATCAGGGCAGGGGTGACTGCCCTTGGGGGGAACTTGCTGGTTTTCTCCAACTGTGCAGCTCTTTTTTTCTGGAAGTACTGAGCATCTTTAGGGCTGGTCCTATTCATTCATTGATCATGATTTGGAAAGAACCTACCCAAGATTAGGGGACTTGGCAGAGTTGAAGGAAAAATGGTACGTGGATGTGGGGATGGGTCAGGAAACCAAACCCTGCTTACAGCCTGTCTTGGGAGATGGTGTACATCTGACCCAAGAGACTTAGGACTGTCCTCCAAGAGGAACTTTCCTTACAAGAAAGAATACAGCATCAAACAGTCGGTAGTCTTCAGACCATCCTCTTCATGGAAGACTTTCCTGCCACTGTTTTTTTTTTTTTTCTTTTGAAACTCAGCACGTACAATGGTCCAATAGAAAGCAGAATACACAGTACACTTGAGGTCACTTTTTACCACATTAGTCAATTCCAGGACTGCAACCTGGGCTCTTCCATCTCATTAAACTGATTTTGCTACTGTACCTGCACAGCCCAGGATGGAGCCATCATTCATGAAATACATCACCCCTAGAGTGCTTTGCTCTGATAATGTATGGCTCTAATATATCTGTTGCTTTAATGATATATTGGTGTAATACATTATCAGGGCAAGGACAACTGGGGATATATTATGGGAAGAATGGTGCCATTCAGAAAATGAGGGATTTAAAAACAGACTCATTAGAATTTCAAGATAATAGCCAACATATGCAAGTCTGAAAACTATAATTTTGTTCTGTTTTCTACTGTTAAATAAACACCTCCCTGACTCATTCCCCACCCCCACCCCACATGCCCATTCAGGGGTGGGTGGCCCTAAAACATTGACTGCTACATATTTTATAAACGTTGTATACATACTAACAATGCCTCCTGTGAACTGTGGGTCACAGAAAGCTCATTGTATCAAGTTACATTGTTTTTACTAGAAAGTTCTCCTTATTTACCCTCGAACTATAGGAAGCCAAGTAACGCTGACCTCTGGACAGTTGGAGCACCATATCATCTCTCATTATAATAATCTGAACTCTAGTCATTGCTCAACATTAATTATTGCCAAGGAGATACCATTTTCTTGCTACTTGACAGTTGACCTTCATCCTATCATTAACCTTAGGTCAATTTAATCCCAACCTTCATTTTCGGCACTATACAAACAATTTATTTTCCTTTTTTCCCCCAACCACACAAAGGCAAACAATGTCAGACTGCTGCACACTGGTTTATGTATTATGATGATTAAACAGTTTTAAAGACATTCAGACATCAAAGTTTAGAAAGATCCAAACAATGAGAAGTCCAGAAATAAGATGTTATCAAGATTTATATTCCTAGAGGAGTATTATCTAAGGAAGGACTCAGGACGCACAAGTACAAGAATCAGAATATTCTTTCCGGGCAATCCAAGATTTATAGGTAGTATCTACCATACAGATTCTCCACTAAGATATAAATACTATACTTCAGTGTTCTATAAGCCATGAGAGCCAAATTCAAATAATCTTATCCCCCTAGAAGGTTTTTGTTTCTTCCTAGAAATCAAAAGTATGAACTTATAGGGGAAGGGAAGCTGGAATTCCTGCTGAGAAATTTATTTGGTGTTTTCTATTCTTCTTGACCTCGTGCTTATATGAAACGCCAGAAATAACAGCTTGACACAGCGAGGCTGTGGAAACAATAGTGCTTAATGTGTTGAACCGAAGAGAAAACCAGCTTCGTAAGCACCATCGCATGCAACTGCAAGTTCAAGAAGTGCTCCACGGAACTCAGAAAGTCCAAGACACCATTCATTAAAATAATCTAGAAAATAAGAATTTTCATAAACAAAAATCTGTTTTTACATTGATGTGTCATATTAGATTGAACAATGATTAAATCAAATAAGCAACAAATAGAGTAACTTAAAAGGAGAAAGTCCTATAGCTTTGTGCTCTAATAAACCTTTATTCAGATTTAATTATGGATGTGCTTATCCAAGCAGTTAAGAAAAAAATGTAATGTTGTCTTTTACAGTTTTATCTTGTAACAAAGCCACGGCATTAAATATAGGCATTTAATTACTTTTCCAGGCTGAGCACGGCAGCCCTCCTCAGTCCCCTCCTGTTCCCATCATAAAGGAAAAACTCAAGTGCCTCGGTCTTAGCAGGAAAAGTGAGCATATTTACTTTTTCCAAAACTTAGGGTAGAGAAACGTGGCTCGTTGCTTTGGGGAAATTGATGACTTGTCTGGGTCTTGTCCGTTTTGTGTAGCTGCCCAGCCCTAGCTCCACGAAGAATGTGAAGTTGTGGGCAGTGGTCTACACAGCTGCACTGGGCAGTGAGTGATTCCCACAGTGTTTCAACTTCACTCCGTTGCTTCTGCGTGGTTCCCGGGAGACCTGTGGAGTCACCGTCTGTCCTTTGGTTATGATGTCTGGAGGACACCAGGAGTGTGTGTACTAATGCCGGCTGATTTCTCACTTCCAGGAAAGAACAGGAAAGATCCAGCGATGAGATTAAAGTTCCCCTTTGTTAGGAGTTGACTGCAAACTCTGGTAGGCAGTGGGAAGTCTCCCTGCCATCCTGACAGGCCAGTACACTGTGTCATGACCCCATATCCAAGTCTATTCTGTTCTGTGGGAACCAGAGATACAGGGACACAGAGCCAAAGCCTCTTGGAACCCTGAACAGTATGGAGCAAACAGACAAGCCCACAATTAGGCCTTAGACTTTGGTTAGGGGCAGAGAGCTTCATCTATTCGCACCTTGAACTGACTGGAGGCAGAAGAGTCACCTTGTCACTCCATCACCAATTCCTAGAACATACAACTTTTAGCAGGAAGCCTGGAAAAGTAAGTTGAATAATACTGTGAGAACCAAGTATAAATAGGGCCATACAAGCTCATCTTGGTGTGGATTCTTGTCAGGGCCAACTTTAAAACTCCACTATAGCCCCTCCAACACACAAAATCACTGCTCTCTTCCCTTTCCATTCCCTCAGCCCCCCTACCCTCCAAAGACCCGTCTACCTTGCTTTTATGCAGGGTACAAGTAGAGGATAAGGTACATCTTTGAGTCGTGCAAGTGGCCTTCAGTCATGTAAAACTGTAAACCCGGTTGAGTTGTGATTGCTGCTGCTTTGTTTATGTTGTTAAGTTGATGCAAAATAGGGTCATCTAGGACAGGGAACCTCAGTTGAGAAAACGCCCCCCACCCCACCCCGTAAGATTTGCCTGTAGCCAGGTCTGTGGAGGATTTTCTTAATTAACTGTTGGCAGAGGCAGGCCTGACCCACGGTGGGTCTGGTGGTCCTGAACTCTATCAGAAAGCAGGCTGAGCATGTCTTCACAAGCTAACCAGGGAGAGGAGCCTCCATAGCTCCGGCTTCTGTCCTTGCTGCCAGGTTCTTGTTTCTCTTGAGTCAGACTCTGACTTCCCTGCGTGGCAGACTGTCACCTGGAAGTGTAAGATTTCTTCCTCAAGTGTCTTTTGTTCAGTATTTTGTCATAGCAGCAGTAAGCAAACTAAGACAGCAGAACACGAGCACTGATCAAGCATACCTGCCGACTGTGGCGGGCACGTCTCCCTGCAGAGATCTCAGAAGCTTAACAAAAACCCTAAAGTCAGTGAGTGTATATTTCCACATAGACAGATGATGTGTGTATACCGGGGAGTTTTCTTAGTTCATTAAGTAGAAAAGGTTTATGTCATTGCAGGAAAATAGATGGAACTGGAGATCATATTAAGTGAAATAAGCCAGACTATGCAAGAAAAAGTATATATTTCCACTCATGTATCGAATCAGATTTTTTTTTAAGAGACATAATAATAGCATGGAGACTGTTTGAGATGAGGAATGGGGCCAATAGAAGTAGGAAACATGATAAGGTACTGGGGGCTGTCATAAAGTAATCTCGAGTGGGAGTGGGAAAGGGTTCTTAAACCTGGGACACTGCAGACATGTTACATCACAAGTCCCCTCCCGAGCTGTGTGGAAGGCCAGTGAGGAGCGAGGAGGTGGGTCTGGTGTCCAGTAGACAAGGCAACGAGCTCTTCTAGCAAGGTCACAGAAGGCCAATGGTGGAACTCACCAAAGAAGCCCCGACCACATTTGTAATAAAGTTATGAGCACATTCATGGCCATCCATCACCCACTTCTCAGGTTGTCCCCTAAGACAACGGCCCCTCTAAAGCAGCAACAAAAGATTTTTTGCCTCATTGCCTATAGTCAGTTCTGGGAAGTTATGTGTGTCACACAAGTCAAGTCCAGCATGCCCCTGGGGGAGTCATGACTTTAAGTCTCTTCCACAGACAGCAGAGTTACCTGGAAGATTGGCTACTTGAGGACGAAATCTCATGCTTAAAACAATAGGCACAGGTTAGAGGAAAGGAGTCAATGATTCCGGTCACTTGCATATCTCTTTTCATTTAATTTCATAAGTTGACAGATAGGAAAAAATCCCCCACTATACCCTATTCTCATGCAATGATAATCCTTAACTTCCCTTCCATCCTAAGCGACCCTGGCTTCTCCGAAGCCCTGTGATGTGAGCCTGTTTATTAGGCAGCACAAGTTCCACAGCCAAACCTGATTGGACATAGAGGGCTGACTGTGTTAGTTACATAACCCAAACTGAGCTGATGAGAGCTCTCAGAGGACTTCAGACTATGTCCATTCATACAGAACAAGCATGTGGAGACCGGTGTATATGAAATTTAAAAGCTGGAATTACGGAAGACAAAGGTTTTGTTTCTTTGTTAGTTTGTTTAGTATGCTGGGGTGAGGCAGAGTCTCACTCCATAGCCCGGGTTCATCTGTAGCTTGTTGTGTAGCCCAGGCTGCCCTCAACTTCTGCTCTTCCCGCCTCTGCGTCCAGGGTGCTGGGATCATAGATGCGCCTCATCTTCCGTGTCACTTCTCCATGGATTTAATACAACTATCATTTTTTTATGTCAAAGTAATTTGTGGAGAACAAAACTCTTTCTACCCATATTTTAAGAGGTGCTCTCCTCCTCTTCTTCTTCCTCCTTCTCTTCATCCTCCCCCTACCTGTTTGCATTTTAACAAATCAGGATTTATTGTGTAATCCTTATACATGTTAAATGTAATGGGATTGCTTCTCTCTCGAGAAGCTGTTGACTGGTGGGGCATCTTATCTCTGCTGCTTTCTTAGAACCAGAGGCCACATGACAAACATGAGGAACCCTAAGGATGCCAGCTATGAGCTAGTCACTCCCCCATGCTCCCAGATGAAGTAGTCCCAATATGTGCTACCTGACAAATTTACCAGGAACAACGTAGACAGAGAGACTTACTGTATTT
This sequence comes from Mus pahari, assembly GCF_900095145.1. Classification (NCBI taxonomy): domain Eukaryota; kingdom Metazoa; phylum Chordata; class Mammalia; order Rodentia; family Muridae; genus Mus; species Mus pahari. Next base: position 3,613,928 of record NC_034609.1, read on the forward strand.
CCACGTAAGCTCCAAGTCTCAGCCTGATTGGCTTATTTCTTACTACAACATCCCCGTATCACTCCCACTAAGGTCCAGTTAGGCATTACCACATTGTCTAGAATTACATATTAACTTTTAAAAATCATTCCGCAAGAATTTTTGGACCTCCATCGACTACATAATGAAATGAAAAATGAAGTTTACTTACTTTGACTGTCACTGTAGGTTGATCTGGAAGCTCGTGGCTTTCTCCACTTGAAGATGAGGGGCCTTCCTCGGGAATTTGGTCCTTAGTGATTCAGCTAGGCTAGCTAAGCAATGAGAGGGACTTACCGTCTGCGCCCCATGTCAGTGAGCAGCAGGCGAACTCTGCAACCTCAAGGTTTTCCCTCCCCCCTCTTTGATTGAAAATGTTTTTTTATTCTCAAATAATATATCCTGATTACAGTTCTCCCCTTTCTGTGCTCCCCCGGCACAGTTCCTCCATACCTCCCCTTGCATCTGGACCCACTCTCTGTTTCTCATTAGAAAGAAAACAGGCTTCTAAGTGGTAATAATACAACATATAATAAGATAAAACAAAAACTAACACATCCAAATTAGACAAAAAGAAATAGAAGGGAAAAGAGTCCAAGAAAAGGTACAAAAAACAAAGATGCACTCAACTCATTTGCTCACTCAGGAATCCCCTAAACCACTAAACTGGAGGCTGAAGGGCCTGTAGTGTAAAGTGTGGGGTATGTGTGTGTGTAAATAAAATCAAGTTAAAAATAAAGAATTAGAAAATATATTCCTTAGAAATGGAGGGTTTTGGTTTGGTTTGGTTTCTATTTTTGGTTCACACAGGGAATTTTCATTATCTGGCAGCACAGGCAGAGCCCCTATAGGCCACACACACCTTTGGAGGAGGATGAGCCCAGCAGAGCTAAACAAGGCCTGCGGGGGGGGGGGGGGAGCTGGGACCCTCCAAACCCAGAGGAACCAGGAGGACTGCCCGTGTGGTCATCCTGTCTGGCTTGCCTCAGGTCCAGGCCTCAGTGTTCACGCTGAGCGTGGAAGGGTGAGGTCTGAGGGTCTGGGTGTAGCAAATGCAGTCCCCACGATGCTTGCAGTATTTTAAGCCAGGCACCCCACCCCTGCATTTTTTTTAGGGGGAGGGGACAAACAAAACACAAAATCTCTTGTTACCTTTCATTGAAACTGCCTGCAATTTCCAAGGTTTCATAAACCACAAACCGATGCAGAGGAGATGAGGAAACAGGAAATGCTCTAGAACCAGCTTCTCCTACAGCCCACTGAGAAATATACAACCTGGCTATCCCGTCAAGGACTGCCATGTTCCCTGCCTGGTGCGATAATCCTAGGAAGGAAGCAAAGCATGATGGGTGAGAAGGGAGCACGAATTACACAGGCCTGTCATCCCAGCCCTTTAGAAGCTGAGGCAGGAGGATTGAAATGAGTTCTAGGCCAGAGAAAGCTACAAAGTGAGGCCCAGTTTCAAAAAACAAAACAACCTAATGCAAATAGAGAACTCCCCGAACTCACACACAGTTATGATGCTGGCATTAGAAAACTCCCCAAATGTACACACCAGTGATGATGCTGGGTACTGGCATGGCACCCTTGGGTGTCAGTAGTTGTCCCCTCCTGGCATTAGGGCCAGGCACTCAGGGACAGGACCCTGTCTGTCACCTCACCACCACCGTCAGCTGTTGGGCAATACTTAGGGCTGTACATTTGCTGTCCCAGTCCAAAGATCTGGCCACTCTTGTTGGCGCCCTGCTTCTAGCCCATTTGCAGGGACATAAAAGAGTTGTCACCCTTGTTGGTGACCATCTTGGTGTTATAGATGTGCCTCCAAGTCCCTGGAGCCGTCATGCCCACCTGGCTGGCACACTTATTAGTGCCCATCTGGAGTCTGATGGTGCGATGGTCCATGGGAGGGGGGGGCAGGAGGAGGTTCTTGAAGTCATAGAGATGTCACCTGGTACTGTAGGTTGCCATGCCAGATTGACTGGTACATTTGGTGGCGCCCATCTGCAGCCTGATGACACTGTGGCCAGCCTTCATGGTGGTGGCATTAAAGCTCCTCTCTCGTTTCTTCAAGTATTTGACTGGATGTCCACACTATTCTGCAGTTTCTCGGTCTTGTCCCCTCCTACCAGCACAAGCAGAGACACTTGAACCTGCATCATATTCTCACTCCCGAACAGGTCCCCGGGGTTCATGCCGTAGCTGACTGTGGCCTTGATGGAACTGAAGAGCTTTTTTAGCTGCTGCCAGCTCTACATAGTTGATCTTGGATAAGGAGCCCGATGGCAGCTTGTTTATGAATGTACATAGGGTAACCCCATCTTTCAGACCCTTCTGGAAGTCGGGACTGATGCAGAGGCGGCTGAGTCCCTCTAACTAGCTTCAGAGTTCGCCTTCCTTTTGGGGATCACATTTGGACAGAAGCCGGTTCTTGGGCCCTGCCAAGACCCCATAGAATGAACGCTTGTTGAACTGTGTGGAGCTCATGGAGCAGGACCCTGGTCCAGGACAGGCAGACCAGAGAGACGAGACCCGATATATATGTATGTGGAAACACACACACACACACACACACACACACACACACACACACATATATATATATATATATATATATATATATGTATGTATATGGAAACACCCTGGCATGCATGGCATTATGAGACATGGAACCTCCAGAAATGTCACTTAGTTAATTTCCTGTTGACCATCTGGGCCTGGGACCTACCCATAAGAGTCATTTGTTTCCCCAGTGAGACTCCTGGGAACACGTTCCCATTGCCTTTGGACTTTAGGATCCCATCTGGTGCAGATCCTTGACAGCCCTGTGTGCGCTGTCAAGGATCTGCATAGGAGTTCTGATCACGTGGCTACGGATGGCCTTGTTTCCTTGGAGTCTCCATCCCCTGTGGTTCTGAGAGTATTTTCCTACCCCTCTTCTGCAGGTTGGCGATCTGAACCGAGTGCTCGGGCTTCTGTCGCAGGCAATTTATTCACTGAGCCGGCTCCTAAGTGCCCCGCCTCCTTCTTAGCCACCACACTGAAGATTCAAAGACATGCTTTGATCTTGGGGATTCAAGAGTTGGACCCACAGAAAATGCTCTCCAAAGTACAGAAAATGGTCTCAACGAGAAGCAGGTGTGCTTGCAACCTTTTGCCACCCCTGTGGTCACAGACTTTTAGAGTCCTAATTCCTGATGGGAGCAAAGGGAAGTATGGCCACACCCAGGGAATCCTCTCCACCACCCCCCTCCCCCGCCCAGAGCTGGGATTGTTACCTCATCTTTGTTCATCTGTCTGTAATGTTTACTAATTTCTAAAACCTGAAATATGTAGTGAGGGGCCATAACTACAATCCCCTCAACATATCCAAAAATTCAACAAAATAAATGTCCTAGCCGTGTCGGTAGAGAATGACCATGCCCTGTTGCTCATTTGTGTTTGGACTAGACTCTAATGCTTACTCACAAAACAAAACAAAACAAAACAAAACAAAACAAAACAAAACAAAACAAAAGGGCTCTTTAATTACTGCAACATAGATGGTTACTTTGCTTGCTGCGTGTTCAAAGGTCTGTGGTCAGATGGAGAGTCAGCCACATAAGAGTTAAGAACACGCTTACACCTCACTTATCAACTAGCGGAAAACTATATGACAGCAAAATATACATTTTTGAGTCAATCATTTAGAATCCTTATCTTGCCAAAATTATTTATTAAGAAAGGTTTTCTCAGCATTCCCCACACCCTTCTAAACTTTCCTCTAGAATATGTGTAATTTAGGATCTCGAGCTAATGAAGGTTCCAGGTTTTACTTTTGGAAATTCAAAGCATTCCAAATGAGTCCCACCTAGACCCATGCCTCCCACAGGGGTCTCTTTGGATGTCTATGTCTCTGTGTAGAATTTCAGTTGTGTCTAGTTCTTGTGAGAACTTACAGAGCTGAAAAGCACATAAGCAAAAAGCTTAAGGACCTGCTGCTGGCCTTATTGTGGTGTTATGAATGGAGTCCTGTTCAGGAAGGCATGAAAGTCTTCAGGAGTGATGTATGGAAAACAACAGCAACAGCCCTGACAAGAGCAACTTAAGGTATACAGGGTTTCCTTCTCAGTTTTGGAGGGATGGGTCCATTGCGATAAGGATGGCACAGCAGCGGGAGGAGGAAGATGGCAATCACATTTCATATGCACACAGAAAGCAGAAAGTCACAGAGAGAATGAGGATAGGGAAGCTAACCCCAAAGCTAACTACAGTGATGTCCACCCTCACTCAGCAAGGCTCCACCTCCTAAAGGATTCACAATCTCTCCAAACAGCGCCACCATCTGGGGACCTTACAAAGACATTTCTCATTCAAGCAACATCAAGTCCCTTCAATTAATGTTACTTTTTTTTTTTAATCCCACCTGCCCATATCTAAAGTTTCTGGCCTTATAACCCATTATTTCTCAATTCCTCAACAGCTATTCTCTACAGATAGTGTGGTAGTTTGAATATGCTTGGCCCATGGTCCAATAGTGGCACTATTAGGAGATGTGGCCTTGTTGAAAGAAGTGTGTCATTGTACAGGAAGACTTTGAGGTTTCCTAGTCCTCAAACTCTGCCCACTGTGGAAGAGAGACCCTGTTCCTGGCTGCCTGTGAAAGACAATCTCCCCACGGCTGCCTTCGGATCAAGTGTAGAACTCTCAGCTCCTCCAGCACCATGTCTGCCTTAATGTGCTCCTCCAGCTCCCAAGCTACCCAACATGATGATGACGGACTGAACCCCTAAGACTGTAAGCCAACCCCAATAAAATGTTTTCCTTTATAGGAGTTGCCTTGGTCATGGTGTCTCTGCACAGCGGTAGACAGATGGCAACAATGATTCCCATCACCAAAAGAAAGCCACAAAGTTGAGACATTGAATATTTACAAAACTACTATCAAATCCCACAATTCAGCTACATTTTGCCAAATGGTCCATCCCACTTGCCTAGCCAAAGAGTCAGTTCTGAACTGTAGGGTGTGATCATTATCGGGGCTCCTGGGCTCCCTTCAGACAGCAGGTCTTCATGTCTCTGACTTTTGAAAAGTACCAGGCAGTTATTTTGTTACCTGACCCTCAGGCTGAATCTGTATGACGCTTCCTTGTGAGATCCAGGCTATCTTGGTGGGAAATCAAAGCAGCCATGTGACCTTCTCTTGCTGGCATCTTATCAGGTGACACATGACTTCGGTTTCTCTGGTTACTGGTGATGTTCACTTTGATTGCTTGATTAAAGAGGCACCTGACAGTTTTCTTCAGTTATTCTTTTCCCTCGTGTTATTGATAAGCAATCTTTCAGTTTATTCATTAGCTTATATCAGAATGGATGTGGGACTTCTGTAGTCAGTTGGTTATAATGTGTTCCTAGCCATATTTATTTATATACTTGAACTCCTAGATCTAGCCAAGAGAACCTGTTTGAGCTGATTTTTGAGTCCCTATAAAATTTTTCTGTCATTCTCTTAGCATTTCCTCCATCTTGGCATTAGTGAGACACACCAGATCATCCCGTAGTTTTCCTATCAGCTCTGAGATCAGCCATTTCTCCAAAGAGCACTAGTTGATTTCAGTGGAATAATGTTTAGAAGCCAAATTCTGAGACTTAAAGCAAACTCACATGACTGCAATGACATCTACTCAATCTCTCAGTGGGAAGGCTTGAGAACGTATTTATGTATATAAGTGTACACACATAACTACACTCACAAATGCATGTTTTTTGTCATGCGTCTATATGTGTGTAAATGCACAGTGTGCAGGTGGACATGTGTGAAATACATATATAAGTCAGAGGCCAAACCAAGGCAACATGTACTTTGTTTTTTGAGGCAAGTTCTCTTACTGGCCTGGAGCTCTGTAGGTAGCTAGAATGGCTGGCCAGTGGGCCCGGGGATGCAGTTATCACTGACTCCCCTTTGATGAATTCCAAGTTGACGCCATCACACCTGGCTTTTTAAAATGAGTTAAGAGTCAAATTCAAGTTCTCAGTTTTGTACAGCAGGCATTCTACCAACTGATCCATCCCCCAGCTCACAAACTCGCGCGCGCGCGCGCACACACACACACACACACATCTTTATTTCTTCTAAATGGGTTCGTGTACCTTGAAAACCATGAGTTCATACTAATGCCACCAACTCCAAGACAATACCAGTGTGAATTCTAACTTGCCACAAGTCCATTCTCCTCCACTGTAAATTCCTGGTTACTCTCATTGTATGGCAAGTCTGCTGTTCCCTGTTCAGCAGGGGACCTCCTTGTCCATCTCTAAGGCTTTCTGAGGACTTCACCATCCTTCCCATATGAACACCTCATCACCCTGCTACGAGTCTGACTGTCCTAGAATGAGTAGTCTTCCAGACACATCCTTCCCTTCCTCCTTAGGTTTAGCACACCTCCCTGTTCTGCCTCACCTCTCAGCCTTTGGACCAAATTGTTCAGGAAGAAGAAGGAGAAGCAAAGGAGAGAGTGGAAAGGGAAACAAGGAAGAGGGAGAGAAAACAAGAAAAGAAAATCAGGGAATGCCTGGTGGACAATTGAAAATTACCATGGCAATGGACTATGACCAGACCAGGAAGATGTGTTCCAACAGGCTGCTCTCTGTGTGTGTGTGTGTGTGTGTGTGTGTGTGTAAGAGAGAGACAGAGACAGAGACAGAGCTATAAGATGTATATCTTTTTGATGAATTTATTATTTTATTCCACATGCACAGAGTTTCAAGAAATAACAGAGATGAGCTCTATGTGTCCTTTACTAGGATACTGATGTGATGCAATTGGAATATAGACCACTTCTATTGGGACACAGTCCCTCAGGTTTTACTTTCACAGCCACACCCAATGCTTCATGTTTCCAGCCCTTTTGTCATCCCTGGTGACCAAAATCGGCCCTCCATTTCTAAAGTTCCACCAATTCTAGAACATCATGGCAACAAAGGTGTGCACTTTGCAACTTTGGGATAGGATTTTTCTCTCAGCGTAATTCATTTGAGATCTCTCCGGATGGAGCATTTATCAGTTCTTTGCCCCTTTTATTCTCACGGTTCCAAATATAACTTACAATGTAAGCAGACTATTTATTTACCAGCTAATGGACATCTATCTTGGTTCCAGTTTATATCTAAAACGGTTATGTTCATTAACAATTATATACAGCACATTTATATTGTGTAAGTACTGATTTTCCAGGGCTTAATACCCAGAAATGTAACTGTTCACTATGAGATTTAATTTCATTGTAGCATCACCAGCATGAGCTGTTGCTAAGTTTGCACTGTTATTGCAATGTAGTAAGAAACTTCATTTCCCTAGGGGCTAGTGATATTTAACATCTTTTACGTACTGTGTATTTTCTTTTATAAACTATCTATTTCTTTTGCCCATACTTACAGAGCCTGATAGTTTCTTGTTTCTTTTTATTTTATTTTACTTTTATAGCAATGTTTTGAGAGTTCTTGACAGATGCTAGTTAGTAATCTTCTATTTGGTATCTGGTTTGCAGATATTTTCTCCCAGTCTGCGGCTTGCCTTTCAATCTCTTTAACAAGGTTATTCAAGGGGGAAGAAAGCTCAAATTTTAATGAAATCAATTTTTTTTTTTTTACTTTCACAGATTATGCTATTGACTGAGTCAAATACTTCTTTCCTGCCTCTAAATCTTAAAGATTTCTATCCTAAGGGTATTTGTAATTCTTAAGAGTTTTGCATTTTACATGTAAGTCTGTGATCCCTTTTGAAGTAATTTGCGTTTAAGGTGTGGGGGCTAAGTTAGGGTGTGTTTAGTCCATGTATGCCTGATGGCTGGAGCAGTGTCCACAGACGAGGCTTTCCCTTAGTCACTGGGTGCTTTGCATGCCACTTATCCATCATTTGAAGCTGTAGTGCACACACCTGTGTGATGGTTTGTATATGCTTGGCCCAGGGAGTGGTGCTATTAGGAGGTATGGCCTTGTTGGAGTAGGTGTGACCTTGTTGGAGTAGGGGTGTCACTGTGGGGATGGCCTTTATGACCTTCATTCTGCCTGGAAGTCAGTCTTCTCCTAGCTGCCTTCCAAACAAGAAGTAGAACTCTCAGCTCCTCTAGCTCCAAGTCTGCCTGGAAACTTCCATGCTCCTACCTTGATGATAATGGACTGAACCTCTGAACCTGTGAGCCAGCCCCAATTAAATGTTGTCTTTATAAGACTTGCATTGGTCATGGTGTCTCTTCACAGAGGTAAAACCCTAGCAAAGACAACCTGTTTCTCAACACTTGGGATGCTGCAGCAGAAAAATTAGGTGTTCAAAGCCAGCCTGAGACCCATAGTGAAATCCTTTCTTTAGAATCAGCACAGATCAGTTTAGTGTATTCTTGTGGATCTATTTATGGCTCTCCATCTGTCCCATCCTTTACACAGTGAGTGACCTCACCACCAATGCTGCTGCCTTCTTTGTTGTAACTGTGCAGAGTTTTGAAATTGCTTTCTTGCCATTTTCTCCCTTTTCAAAATTGTTCTAGCTATCCCAGTTTCTTGCCTTACCAGGAAAAGTTTTTAATATAGTTTATATAAAAAGTCTTCTATGAGTTTGATAAATATTGAACTAAGGCCATGTATCCCTCAACTATACTAGGTTTCTCCATTCAATGGGTTTTTTTTTCTTCAAAGTTTAATAGGTGGCATAAATGTCCTAGTCATGTTTATTATATCTATACTTCATATTCATTTTGTGTTTTTAACAATTATATATGATATCACACATTACATTTCAGTGCACATGTGTCTATTGCCAATGGAGAACAGTTGTTTGCTTTTGTGTATTTATCTTATATCCTGCAATCTTTGTAAAATTGCCTTTTGCTTCTATGAGGGTTTTAAACATTATTCTTGAGAGTTTTCTATCTACATAATCATATTCTTTGAAAATGGAGATGCTTTTATTTTTTTCCTTTCAAAACCTTATTTACTTTTCTTGCTTTTTGCACTGGTCAAATATTCCAATACTGTGTTGATTGGGTGTGGTGAAAGAAAAACCTAGAGACTTATTCTCTGCCTCAGGAGAAGGGATTCAACCTTTTAGCATTTTATACAGTGTTAGCTAAGGTTTGTTTGTTCTTAGTCCCACCTTTTAGTGTGTGTGTGTGTGTGTGTGTGTGTGTGTGTGTACTTTTGTGCGTGCCTTCAAAGGCTAGAAGAAGATATTGGATTGTCTGACACTGGAGTTACAGACAGTTGTGAATCACCAAACCTGGATACTAGAACCAAATTCAAATCCTCTGGGAGAAGAGCAAATGCTCTTAGATGCTAAGCTATGTCTCTTGCCCCCAGGGTTTTTCTTGTAGATAATCTTTTGTAAAGTTGAGACACTTCCATTCTATTCTGGTTTAGTCCAATCTAGTCTATTATCCTTGTTGAGAGCTGTTATCATCAAGAAGTGTTGAATTGTGCCCAATGCATTTTCTATAATTGAAATGTTTGTATGAGTCTTCTCTTTAGGCTGTTGGTATGATGGATTGGTTTTTTTTTTAATGATTATAATTTTTATTATCCAAACTTCTTATCTCATAAATCAATAACTAAAAAAATGGAGTTAATCTTACACTTCGCTATATTAGGCAGGGGTCTCTAGAGGAATAAAACTAACAGAGTGTATATATTTCAAAGGGGCTTTGTTGGATTAGCTTGCATAGTAAGCCTGGGTATGCAAACAATTATTGTCTACACACTGGAGAGGCTGAGAACCCAGAAGCTACTCAGTCTGTGAATCTGAATGCCTCAGTAGTTCAAGTCTGCCACACAAAAAAACCCAAAAAACAAAAAACAAAACAACAACAGCAACAAAAAACAAATTAGAAAATGTTCATAGTTTCTGAAACTCCAGATACAGAGGATCTGATGCCCACTGATGGATTGTTCTGAATGTTTTTCAAATACTGAACCAGCTTCAAATTCATAAAATCATACTTAGTAATGGCACATAATTCTTATGCACTGCTAAATTCTATTCGGTACTATTTTGTTAAAGATTTTCAATCTATATTAATGAAAAATATCTATCTAAAGTTTATTTTTTTATTTTTGGTGTCTTCTATTTTTGTATCAGGAAGAGTTTAGTTTCAGAAAATGACTTGGTAGCAGTTCCTTTTTAAAATTCTGTTTTCGGGAAAACATTTTGGAAGAGGGAGTTGACCCTTTCAGCATTACACACCATTGCTTCCTGTTTGGGGTAATTTACTTTTGCTGAAATTGAATTTTCCAATTTTTTTTTTTTTTGTTTTTTTTTTTTTTCGAGACAGGGTTTCTCTGTGTAACCCTGGCTGTCCTGGAACTCACTCTGTAGACCAGGCTGGCCTCGAACTCAGAAATCTGCCTGCTTCTGCCTCCCAAGTGCTGGGATTAAAGGCATGCACCACCACGGCTGGCTGAATTTTCCAATTTTGACATAATTCTTCTTTTTATTGATATCTGCATGATTTGTATTGTGTATCTTTCCACTTTCTACCCTATTTAATATTTGAACTGCATTTCTCATAGAACATACTGGGTTGAATCATGTTTTTCTTATTTTATTTTGCCAACATCCATCTTTTAATTATTAAATTTAGGTCATATACATTTAATATAACTACTTATGTGTTAAAATTGCCTTCCATTTTATTTTGTGTCTTAAGGACTTTATTTTAATTTTAATGATATGTAAATGTCTGCATATGAGTTTGTGCTGTTGAGCACGGGTGCCCATGAGAGCCAGAAGTGGGTGCCAGGACCCAGAGAGCTGGAGTTACAGGAACTGGTGAGCCCTGATAGATGTGGTGCTGAGGGCTGAACTCAGGTCCTCTCCAAGAACAGTGTGTGCTCCTATGGCCTGAGCCATCTCTAGCCACTCATTTTATTTTTTGTTATTGTTTTCTGCTTGTTCTCTCTGGTATTTTTATACTATTTCCTTCTATTTTTCTTATTGCCGTTTTATAGGTTAATTGGACATGTTTTAAAATTTTAGAAGTTTTGGAATATGACTGTAGATTTTTAGTGGTTATTTTAGCTGTCACATAATATATTAACTCATCAATTTACTCTACCATCATTTTACCAATTTCAATGAGTATAACAGTCTTATCTTTATTTAGATTTCTTTATGTCCTTTGCTTAATATAATTGTCTTGGGTATTTTTCTGCATATATTTAGATACATTAGACAATATGACTATTTTGGCCTTATCCGGGAAACATGATCTAGATAATGCAAGGAGAAAGGTCATATAGATATAGACATGATTTATATATAATATGGCATATACACATATAAGTTATATCATATAATGTATAATTATATGTATGTATAATATGTAGAATACATATAAATATATAATTATATATGACATATGACCTATTATCTATTATATACAAGTTTAATATATGTATATATACACAAACACATATGCATACATATATAGTGCTGACCATGTTTTTTCTCTTTTATTGGTGTTCTAATCCTCTTTCTACTATCATTGCCTTTTGGTTAGGAGACATTCTGGATCAGTTTGTTTTATAATGTCCAACTTAGCAAAAGAAATCAGGAAAAATATGTTCCCTTCAAGCGTATGCAGACGGAAGTTTTAAGGTCTATATTTTAACTTCTTTGAGCTGTTTGTTTTCTTCTATTGGTCAGACTGCATAAGATAATAAACATAGATGTTTCTGTCTTGGCAGGAGCCACAGGACCAGAGGGCTTCGTTTTCATTTTTGTGTTTGTGGTTTGAGGCAGGGTCTCACTGTGCAGCCCTGGCTGCGTGGAGCTCACTGTGTGCTGAACGCACAGAGATCCTCCTGCCTCTGCCTCCTGAGGGCTGACTCAAGGCATGTGCCACCATGCCCCGCTGAAAGTTTTCACAGTGGGTCCTTTTAGAGGAGGACAGGATCTCATGTAGCCCAGGCTGGCCTCAAACTTACTATGTAGCAGAGGATAGTCTTGAACTTCTGATCCTCCTCCCTCCACAAAAGTGCTAGGCCTGAGTGCAGGTGTACACTGCCACTCCCAGTTTATTTGATACTGGTCCAGGGCTTTCTGAGTGCTTGAAAGCATTTTACCAACTGAGCTACATCTCTAACTGCTACAATTTGTCATTTTTTACTGGGTCAAATACTTTGTATGATCAAAAGCTTGAATTTTTTTAGAGAAAGAAAATGATAGGCACACCAGATTGTCTCACAGAGACGTGAAGGAAGGTGTATTTCTCCTGGGTTAGAGGGAGATGCTCAGAGGAGCTCAGAGGAGAGAAGGAAGTAGAAATGATTAAATGTCATCTGCATAGTCTTCCATGAACTACAAACGATTTCCCCTGAGAATTCAGGTTTTATAGCTATGAATTCATGAATAAATCAATACCCTGTTATTTAATTTTCTTCTTTTTCCTAGCAGTGCAGAAGGTGATATTTGTATTATTTTTAAGATTTATTTTATTTTTAATTTTGTATACACATATGACTCTGTATGTGGTTATATGCATATGAATGCAGGTACCTATGGAAGCCAGGAAAAGTAGTCCCCCAGGACTAGAGTTACAAGTAGTTTTGAGACCCAGACATGGGTGATGGGAATCAATACTGGATCCTCTGAAAGAGCCGTAGATGCTCTGAACCACCCAGCCATCACTGTAGGGGCCAGTGATAATATATTTTATAATACATTTTAAATTTACTTTACTACTTTATGTTTGCAATATATTCCTGGGGTCTTTCTAATTTTTGTTTCTATTACTGTACACTTCTCACAATACATCTCCTTTTTAAAACTATTTATTTATGTTTTATGTGTTTAGGTGTTCTGCCTTCAAGTATGTCTATGTACCAAACTCATGAGTGTTGCCCTCCAAGGGCAAAAAGGGCACTGACTCTCTGGAACTGAAGTCATAGTTTGTCATGAGTTGTCATTTGGGTGCTGTGACTCAAACCGAGGTTTTCTGGAAGAGCAGTATTCTTAACTGATGAACCATCTCTCCAGCCTCCAACATTTATCCTCTTAACAACTTCCAGTGTGCAATCAGTAGCTGAAGTATGCCCACTTGCTAGCAACTGATACCACTTTCCATCTCCAGGACTTCTCATCGTCCCTGAGGAGAACTCTGTGTCCACTAAACAGCCTTCCTTATTCTGTCCCTGTAGCCTTTGAAACTACTTAGATGACACATAAAGTCGAAATTGTAATATTTATTGTGTTGTAACTGCCGTATTACCCTTAGTATATCTTCAAGGTTCACTTGTATTATATAGAGCATGCTTCTTTTTTAAAGACTGACTAACATTCCATTATATGTGCAGACCACATTGCTAGTCACTTGCTGATGGCTTTTACCTTTTTCTTATTGTTCATTGTGCCACTGTGAACATGCACATGCAAATGTCTGTTTCAGTCCATGCTTTTAAGAGGAATTGCAGGATCATATCAACTGAAATTGAGTGAAATCCAGTGCTTAAAAATAACCAGTTGGGCAGTGGTGGCACAGGCCTTTAATCCCAGCATTAGAGAAGGAGAGGCAAGCAGATCTCTTAGAGTCCAAGGCCAACCTGGTCTAGTGAGTGCTAGAACAGCCAGGACTACACAGAGAAACCCAGTCTAGAAAAAACAAATTAAATACAGCCAAACAAACAAACAAATAAAAAACTACCCCAGAGGGTTATAAATGAATTCACATGCTTGGGACACTGCGTGCTCTACAGTAACTTTCCTATAAATGCTAATTTTATTATTACATAGCAAGAGACATTTCTTTGGACCTTAGAAGAGGGTCAAGAGATAAAGAAAACATATTCATGAATGGCTTAAATGAACCAATGACCATGGCAGCCCATGGGATAGATAAGATTTCTCAAGAAAAGGAGAATGAAAGCCATAGGACAGGAGACAGAGTCTAAGAAGAGAGGAGTGGAGCTAGCTTTGGAGGTGGGGTGCTGTCCAGATCATAGCGAAGTTACAGAAGGTAGAGATCTGGGGAGGCAGAGACCTACACTGGTGGCCATTGAAGTGAAGGAAGCATGAGGTGAGGGCGCTAACTGTGTCCTTGCATGGAAGCACAATCACCCAAGGGACTCCAAGGAGTGATGGAGAGGAAGGTGACAACAGGAGGCCCCTCAGAGTCAGGGGGACTCCTTGGCATCGGCAGGACTGTGCAGGCAGAGATGGGGAGAAGAGGCAGCAGCACACTGTTGTCATCAACAAGTGAATCTGCAACGTCGGGGAGGTTTATGGGCATAGTAGACTAAACACTTTGCAGTGAGAAGCAGCATTGCCCAGAGTCTTCATTCTGAATCTAAGTAAGTTTCTTGTTAACAGTATCTTGATGAAGAACCATGGATTAAACTGAATAAATATTTCCACATACCTGGTTTGGATAGTCAAAAATCCATATAATTAATGTCTTGAATTATATCCTGTATTAATGTGGAATTCAACAAATATTCCAGTAGCTCAATGAAATCAATAGCCAGGTTTGCCTGGTTGGAAGAATATATTTACATATTAATAATAACACCAGTTAGCAGCTTGACTTTATGGCTGATATTTAAAATCATACGGAATAACTTACAGATAACTTTTGAAGGTCTAGGACCATTCTATACTTTTATAGTATCTCCTTGCCTTTTTGCAAAACAAAACAATTCTATGCCAGCAGAGAAGTAATAAGTCAGTTAGACATGTCGTAAATTAACTCCAAACAGCAAAGCCAAATATTCAAACTCAACTTCAGAAATGATCTCTTGGCTCAGACATCAATAAATGGAGAAATGGCAGCAGGTTAATCCTTCACTTGTTGTAGGCCAAGGATAGAGATGTGGTCCTGATTATTCCCGGAAGCATGAAAAAAAAAAGGTGCTTGAGTTGGGTATTCATAATAAATAAAGAAGTGGCAAGGGCCTGATCATCAGAAAGGGAACAAATTAAATTACAGCGTGAGGACCGGAGAAATAATTTAAAGAAATCCATTATTGATGAGGATAATCACAGCCACTCAATGCGTATGGAGCACTGGAGAGGGAGGGCCAGTCAGCTGTCATGTCTAAACCCTCTTCAGGAGACAACACTAGTTGTAGCAGAGGCTGAGGCCAGACTCCTGAGGGCTCCAGCTATTAGACGCCGTTAGCATCGAGAGAAAGATGGTCAAAAGAGAGATTTGTGTCTCACCAAAAAGTGTCATGGGAAATAAAAATCAAATGTGACACTCAGTGTAATAAATGACTAGGGAAGGAGAGCCATTAAAGTCAAATATTTTACACACTGTAGGAAGAGTCTCGGAGTAGGGACCGTTCCTGCTCCTACAAGAGTCATAGAGCAGCTACTAAAAAATAATTATCGGCCATGTGGAAATGAAAACACTTTTACTAAGAATTTCTCTTTTTTTGAAAGATGAAAACGCAAAGGAGTCAAGTCTAGCGCTTTTAAAGCAATATTGAACTCAATAAATACAAGTAATAAGACTAATGGTTCAGACTGCCTGCATTATGGTCAGTTTGGGGAAAGAAGACAGAGAAGGCTGAAGACAGCGAGGCAAGGAAAGAAAATGGGTTTCTTCTATGGCTGTGGCTCTGCAAACCTGTTCAGCCCCTCACTTCTGTTCCTGACCCACCTACAGACAGCCCAAACACCCGCACACACAGCTACGTGGCAGCTTCCCACGTTACGGCTTCCACAACCTCCTCAGGAGCCTTCGGTTCTGGAACCGCTCTCAGTACTAACCTCTAGTGAACAGCGCTACCTTTTATTTTCCTGAGAAGTTCAAAGTAATTAAGCATAAGCGGGCCCCATATAACCCTCCTCTGTCTGCTTCCTCTCTTCCTCAAGCCTCCCTTTCTACCGCACTGTTTCAAGAAGGACACGCCCATTCCCACGTTCAAGCCTAGGCCCCCCCACCTTCCCCAAGGGATGCTCCCTTACAGCCGTTCTTCCTGTTCTAAACACTCCAATTATGAAACAGAAGCAAGATGCTGTGGTCCAAATGCTCATAGTTTGAAACCTAACTCCCAATACGATTAGTGGTTCTAAGACATGCGGCCTGGTCAAGTGGGTGAGATTCGTGTCTTGTACAAGTGGAGGGAGCTGGCTGTCGTCTCTCCCCGTGTGAGAACACAGCATAGCCACCGCCTAGTAAACCGTAAAGCCCTACCTCAGTCCTACCTCTGCTGGCAACTTGGTCTAAGACTTCCCAGCGCCCAGACCTGTGAGCAATAAATTTGCGTTGTTTATAAATGTCCTGCCGTAAGGTATTTTGCTAAGGCATCCTGAAGGGACTAAAATACAGCAAATAAAAAAAATTACATTTCAAGATTTTAAAATGTTCTCATATAATTTCCTTCAAATCCTCACAACCCACCTATGAAGCAGATGGAAATATTTTCCCCTTTTGACTTTCAGGGTGAGCTTACACAGTAGAGGACTCGATGGAACTTTCCAGTTTCAAGCCCTGTAGACCCGGAGCTTCCCACATGCAGAACATACTTCCCCAGCTGGGTTGGAGGACACTTAGATATTCAGTCCCACTGCCCTCCCAGGGTTGAGATGTTGGGTCTCATCCAGCCAGGGGTGCCATCATGCATGAATCTCCACAGGAGTAATGACTTGACTGAGGCTGAGCACTGTAGGGTGACCAGTTTGCCCTGCGCTGCCTGGCCTTTAGCACCCCCAGTCTGAACATAGCAATGGCCAGCACTTTAAGAAAACGCTGACCCGAAGCCCTGCCTATGCCCATCTGCTGTCCACCCTGCCTTTCACCACTGCGTGTCACCAAGTCCCTCCATACATACTTGTTGAGTCTTTACTGAAGTCAGAGCCACATAGTAGGTGCTATGGACAATAGCAAGGATGGACAATAAATCTCCCTACACTCAAGTTGTTTACTGCCACGTGTGGAAGATCATATACACTCAGATGAGCACAGTGCAAAGTAAAAAATATTTTAAAAACTAAACTGTTATCCTTTGACCTCTACGTATACATCATGTAGATAAGTGAATGTGTGTAAATGCATGTGTGTAGGCTACACACACACACACTTTAATGGTTTTAAGTAACAATTTAAAATGTTTAAGTATTTCATTCTCCTTTGGGGGTGGGGGAGTCAGAGCACTCCCCTGTGGCGCTCAGAACACAGCACTGCCAAGTCAGTTCTCTCCTTCTACCTTTACACGGGTTCCAGGGATCGAACTCACAGCGTCAGGTTAGTGCAGCTAGTGCCTTTACCCACAGTGTCACCCCACAGGTCCCTTAAAATGACTCAGTTTAAGCAAACACCTGCAACTTGAGTCTTGTAAGGAAGGAATGGAGTCTCTAGAGGGGAAGTGCAACCACCAGAGTCTGAGGTAAACGCGGTGACCAGGGTAAGCAGGAAGCTGAGTTATTAGATTGGCGCCTAGATGCAACAAGACAGCAATGCAGGTAGTCCAGCAAGAGTCAGGGAGGAGTGCAGGAAAGATGCAGTCAGTCATCCAACATCAGCGACGCCAGAGGGCTTGCACTTCCCATCACGAACCAGTGGCTGGTACCAGCTTATTGTTCCCATCGTGGCTACTAGGACAGAATGATGGACAGAATAAATAAGTCAACATCACACAACGGACAAGTGACAACTGTTAGGACCAGAAGGCACTTCTTCATAGAGATGGGCCCCCAAAGAGACTCAAAGCCCTACCTGGTGGGTGGTGTTTCTGGACCCTGGATTTTAAAAGCAAATCAGAGCACAGCTCACCACTCACTGGGACTGGGAAGCAAAGCTACTTCATCCCTCAGAACAGAATCACACTTGGTACCCCAAATTTGAATTTCAGTGGTTGTTATCTTGTCCCTGGACTCCTTCCTCAGAAGGAGACCTTCTTAAGGACAGGGAAGAAAGACTGTCCTTTTATCCACTGCTGTGGCACTAAAATGCCTGGGATGAAAGTGAGTGGGTGGTGTGGAAGCCATGAGCGAACCCAGACTCTGGATCGACAGAGGAGAATTGGAAGAAGAGGGAACCACCATGTTATCTTGGTTGAAGGAGGGGCATGCCGTAGTAAAGGGAGATACATGAAAACATGGGACATGGACATGTTGGAAGGGTCTTTGTTTCACCGGCTAGAAAGCTGGTGACCGTAACTTCTAAAGATCTTACTCAAGGCTGGAGGTTAGAATGTTAGACGTGAGCTTGTTAGAGAACTGAAGATAAAATGTGTGAAGGAAGAGCCCCAGGAAGGAAGGTTGTTTATCTCTGCATAGCACTTCACCTCACACTCAGGAGCATCAAATAACCAAGACTCAACACACTCTTCCTGAATCCCTGAGGTTTCTCTTCCTCATACACCTGCAGGGTTTTGTTTTGGGGGTGTTGAGGAGCTGATTTCTTCAGTGTCATTGCCAAGGTTTCTGCTGGTAGCAGCAGCTTGGTGCCAGGCCTTTCTGTCTCCACAGACCTCCCTGGTGTCCAGTCAGGTCTCCTCACAGTGGAATGTCACATGGACTCTGAGTCCTCAGGGAGGAAGCAGGGACTCCAGCTTCCAGTCTCAAACCCACTGAAGGCCAATACAGATATCTACAGAAGACAAACAAATCATAGTATTTCACCTCCCCCCCACTATGTGTATGTGCGTGCGTGTGTGTGTGTGTGTGTGTGTGTGTGTGCGTGCGCGTATGTGTGTGTGTGTGTTTTGTAACTCTAGCCAAGCATGTGAAAGACCTGTATGACAAGAATAATTCTCAAATTCATACGGAAAAACAAAAATTCCAGGATAGCTAAAACAATCCTGTACAGTAAAAGAACTTCTGGGGGACTCACCACCACTGATTTCAAGCTGTACTACAGAGCAATAGTAATAAAAACTGCCTGGTATCAGCATAAAAGCAGACAGGTTTCAATGGAATCAAATCAAAGAAGCCAAAGTCATACAATGGAAAGAAGAAATCATCTTCAACAAATGGTGCTGGACTAACTGGATATCTTCATGTAGAAGAATGCAAATAGATTCATCACCCTACGTAAACTCAAGATCAAGTGAAATCAGGAACCTCAACATAAAACTGGATACACTAAATCTCATAGAACAGGAAGTGGAAAATAACCCTTGAACTCATTGGTGCAGGAGACAAGTTCCTGAACAGAACATCAATGGCTTTTACTCTAAGATCAACAATTGACAAATGGGACCTCATGAAACTGAAAAGCTTCTGTAAGGCAAAGGACACCATCAATAGAATAAAATGGCCACCTACAGATTGGGAAAGGGTCTTTACCAACCCTACATCTGACAGAGGACTAATATCCAAAATATATAAAGAACTCAAGAAGACACTAGCAAACCAAATAACACAATTTAAAAATGAGGTACAAAACTAAACAGAATTCTCAGCTGAGGAATCTCAAATGGCCAAGAAGCACTTAAAGAAAAGTTCAAAATCCTTAGTCATCAGGGAAATACAAATCAAAACAACTCTGAGATTCCATCTCATACCCATCAGAATGGCTAAGGGACAACCCATGCTGGTGAGGATGTAGAGGGAAGGGAACACTCCTCTACTGTTGGTGGGAGTTCAAACTGGTACAGCCACTCTGAAAATCAATCTGCCTGTTTTTCAGAAAACTGGAAATAGTTCTACCTCAAGACCCAGCTATATCACTCATGGGCATATATCCAAAAGACGTTCCACCATCCCACAAGAACACTTGCTCCACTATGTTCATAGCAGCTTTATTTGCAATAGCCAGAAACTGGAAACAACCCAGATGTCCATCAATTAAAGAATGAATAAAGAAAAATGTCTCATTTACACAAGGAAAAGTTACTCAGCTGTTTAAAAAGCAGGGTGGCATCATGAAATTTGTAGGCAAATGGATGAAACTAGAAAATATCATCCTGACTGAGGTAACCCAGAGCCTGAAAGTCATGCATGGTATATACTCACTTATAAGTGGATATTAGCCAAATGTACAGGATACCTACACTACAATCCACACACACAAAGAATCTAAATGATAAGGAGCACTCAAGGAGGGATGCTTGAATCTTACTCAGAAGAGGAAATTATTAGTCACTGGAGGTAGATGGAGTGAACGAACTGGGTGGAAGAGAGGACTGGGAGAAGAAAAAGAGTGAGCATCAGGTGTCAGAAGAGAAGACAGAGAGACTGAATGGAAGAAAGAAAAAAGATATGAGGTGAAGAAGATACACGGTGAAGAACAATCAAGGAAGGTACCTGATGTCACCCTCTGGCTCCTGTGTGCACATGTACACACATGTACACATGCATAGGTCCATGCAAACACATAAAAATACAGCAAGAGAGATGAGAGGACTCCTGCTAAGTTCTCTTGCCCAATACTTGAGTGTGGCCAGAAAGACATCTGGCCACTGTCCAGCCTGTGCAAGACCCAGAAAGGACTTGCTTAAGATAACCCAGCAGAACGGCCACGGGGAAACCATCCACTCCTAGTAACTGTTTCCCTTGGGAACACATGCCTTCCTTTCAAGAACGAAAGGACACCCACACCCAGTGCTTAGCCTCCAGAATGGACCTTTTCAAGTCCTGGAGCATCCAATATTTATCGCACTTCGACAGAGTCCATGCCATTAATGCCAAGCTAATCCATTATACTCTTTCTGGATCCAAGCATAGTGGACATACGTTCTTTTGGCAAATCTGCATCCAAACACCCTCCTTCCTGTAACTACAGTTGGGAGCCCAGTCCACTCATTCTTGCTGCTTACAGCTCAGGGACATCTTCACCCAGGCCTATGATGGCCAGTGCTCTGTGATGCTTTCTAGGGTACTCTCCCTAGTCCAAGGTAAAGTGCCCTGCTGCATTAGAGCTAAGATACAGTGAGACCCAGCAGACACTTCTGGGAATGAGCGTGTCTCTCTCTCTTTCCATGCTAAATCTGAGGGGACACATGGGTTAGAGTTGGCATTCACTGCAGTAGAGAGCCCAGATAAGATTTTCCAGATACTGAAAATAAGAGGTATCGAACCGAGTTTCAAAGCTTTTTCTAGAGTCCTGGATACAGGAAGGAAGGCTTGGAGCACTCTAAGGCTTGAGCTTCCCAAAGAGTCATTCAGTCAAAGCTTTCCTCAAGAGGGAACTTTGCAACATGCTCTAGTTTGAGTCTGGAACATCCCAAAGGTTCATGTGAATGCTTCGTCTCCAGGTAGACTCTATTTTAAGTGGTGGAACCTTTAAGAGGAAGAGTCTAGTTGGAGGAGATCAGGACACTTGGGCAACCTCTGAAGGACACCGTGGCCTTGCTTTCACCCTCCCACATCCCCCTCCCATAGTGTGATGTCAGCACTGTGGTTCCACCTGTGACACCACCATATTGCACACCACAGGCCCAGAACACTGCCTACAATAGCTGATTGCCTCAACAGAAAGCCAGCTACCCTACAGTTCCAACCAAAGAGTCCTATGTGCCTACATCTCCATCCCAAACACGTTTATAGGATGCCTGCTACATTTATGAATTCTTTTCATCATATGAAAAATGATTTCCATCTTGTACTGGCATACAAATATTCCCTGGTGAGGACTGTTCACTTTCTTAAGGACATCCTTGATAATCGCATGTGATCTTGTATTGAAATGAAAGCTTTTCTGGGTTTTAAACCAAGCTCCTGTTATCTTTTTCTTCATCTCGTTCAC
The DNA here is from genome assembly GCF_900095145.1 of Mus pahari. Classification (NCBI taxonomy): domain Eukaryota; kingdom Metazoa; phylum Chordata; class Mammalia; order Rodentia; family Muridae; genus Mus; species Mus pahari. The sequence continues at coordinate 3,635,599 of NC_034609.1, forward strand.
TTACAACCAGCATTGGTTTCCTATGTGCTCAGTCTGTGCCTTTGAGAAGTCATGAGAAGTGCAAGATCTTAGGTTCCATGGAGATGGGTGCTAGCCAGGCAAGGTGGCGTGTCCCCCTACATAGGAGAAGGTAAAATGATTCCAAACTGAGCAGGGGCTGAAGGGAAGGACCGGGGGCTCCAGCCTTTGTAAGACCTTCCATGAGATTTGACTCCAGAGCCAGGAAGTCTGTCCTTCCTCCTTTATTGTCATTTTAATCTTGTTTATACATTAAAAGATGAAAATTTTGAGATACAGGAGAAATACCATGCAACAAACATCCAAGTGTCAACTGGATACTTGGTCCTTTGTGGACTCTGAAGACAGAATAATTTGTCACAGAATTTGTATTCTAGCGGGAGAGGTTGGCCAAGGGGAAACATACATAAATGTCCAACAGGTTCCCAAAATTATTGTGTATCTATTTCCTTCAAGTTGAACTGCCCTCCTTGGAGGAAGCTCAGAAAGTTACAAGAGTCACAAGCCCCATGGTTCTAAGAGCAGTAAGCTACTGCTGAGGAGAGGAGACTCTTCTCTAGACCTGTCTGCAGGCCTGCAGGGAGCTCCGTGGATACAGCGCTCCCATGCCACCACCATGCTGGGTAGGGATTTTGGAGAAGGCAGCTACCTCTGAGGCCTCAAGTTCCTGTAAACAACCTCAGTCAACTCATTGGTTCAGTAAGATAGACTTGGGGCAAAATGGTTCCTTTAGTTTCTTGTTGGTGCCGCATCTCCCACAGAAAAGTCCCAGGAAGGTAGACAAGATTGGTTAAAGTTGGGTGTGGCCTGCCTTTGATATGCTATTTGCAGAAGTATGCATTGAGCAAGGCCATGCCCTGCACAACCATCTGGTATTAGGGTATCCCAAGCAGAGAAATATCTGCAAAGTTCCCAAGACAGCCAACTTCTCCTTCAGTGACTCAAAACTAGGGCCTATCATATTTTAGAGACTCACAAATGTTTTCATTTCTTCTACAACCAGAGAAAGTAATTTTCAGGCCAAAGGAAATGTTTTAATATATATTTATACATTTATTTTTTTTACTAATACAGTCATAAGATATAAATTTATTTTTTGAATGAGACTATGCCTACCAAAGCCGGAATGCAGTCCAGGGTGTTTGAAACAGGAAAAGGCTGGGTTTGCTGGAAGCAAAGCAAACCTGAGCAGAGGCATTAGGGTAGCAAGGACAGCAGTCAGTGAGGGCTGTGGTGCAGCCCAGGAGAACCTCAGCGCTCCACAAGAGCTGGCAGCTGATGCTAACCGATGCGACCGAGAAACCTGAGCGGCTCAGAGTCTCCAACACTACTCAAATCCACAGTGGGACTGAATGGCACTGGCCACTTCCCAAAAAGGACTTCCTTGACTTCTTCATTCTTTAGCAGATAAAGTAAACAACTTCTTGAGGACACCAGTGATCCTGTAAATCTCAGGATCAGCTTCTGCTTCATCTGGGCTTGATTGCTTCCTTTTGCCCATCCCCCTCGCCACTGTGGGGAAGAATGGCAGCTCAAGAGCGATGTCAAGCACCTTGCAATATTCAGACACCATAAAACAACAGAGCGCTGGCATGATGGCCAAGAAGAAGAAGAAAACACATCGGCCCGTGACTGGACTTTGGCTTGGATGTAAATGACCTTTCTTACTGGTTTGTCAACCTCGTACCCATACCCAGCACAATCAGGAATCTCTTAGCCACAGCCAATCTTTCAGGAAGGATTTGTTGCACTGAGTTGTGAACTCATAATGTTTATGATAGTGCTCATGGCTGCCTGTGTCCTAACATCCGTGATATTTAAAGCAGCTAATGGAGAGAGGCTACCCACTTGCTGCGTGGCCTCTCTGCTGTTCTACATCTTGGGGAGACAATTGAGGCCATCTCTCATCCTCTATGGAACACATTAGCATTTAACATGACCCAGTGGGACTGGAGCCTGAGACACCAGCCTGGGAATGGCATTCCCAACCTCAAGGGCCTTTGTAAATGTAGCTTGATGGAGGAAGCATGCCCAGCCTCCTACACACCCCCAGAAGGAAATAAGTCAAGATGCCTTAAAATTTGTGAGGTCAAAGAGCTCGAAGAGTTTGCCAGAACTACTTTAGGAAGTCCCGTTTTATTACATTCTGCAGTGTACACAAATACTAAATGAAAAATAATGTAAAAAAAAAAAAGCCCATGCATTTTTCAGGTTGGGGGGTTAGAGGAAGAAGAACAATTGGTTTTAATGATACCCAAGGGAAAGACAAGTCCTACTAATGACACAGGACCCCAGATGTAGACTTGGAACTCTGTAAGACAACATTGTGAGCTGGCTTTTACTTCCCAGAAGTAATTATGCCAGAGGAGGTATGGGAGTTAAATTTCCTGTTGTTTTAGTATCTTCCTATAAGTGTGTGTGTGTGTGTGTGTGTGTGTGTGTGTGTGTGTGTGTGTGTGTGTGTTGTTCATGTATGGGTGCAAATGCAGACGTGTCTCTGTATTAGACAAATATTCATGTTAGGCCAGAGCCTAACATCAGATGTCTTCAGTTGCTCTCTGTTTTCTTAAGATAGGGTATTTCAATTTGTCTAGACTGGCTGGCCAATCTGCTCCAGAGATCTAACTATCTCTGACTCATCCCACAGCACTTGGGCTGCAGACATATGCTGCTACATCTAGCTTCTACATAGATGCTGTGCATTCAAACCCACTTCCTCGTGTTTACAGGACAGGCACGTCACCTAGTCGGAGCCATCTCCAGACACCTGTCTTAGCAGCTCTCTGAGTTAGGGTTACTACTATGGGATGAAACACCATGACCAAAAGCAAGTCCCTGGGAGGGAAAGGACGTTTGGTTTATGCTTCCACACCACAGTTCATCACTGAAGGAGTCAGTACTGAAACTCAAAGAGGGGAGGCGCCCGGAGGCAGGAGCTGATGCAGAGGCCTTGGAGGGTGCTGCTTGCTGGTTTACTCCTCTTGTCTTTCTCAGCCTTCCTAGAGAACCCATGAGTCTCATCCCAGGTATGGCATTACTTTATGACAGGCCAAACCCTCCCCTGTCAGTGCCTTACAGACTTGCTTGCAGCCTGGTACGATGAAGGCAGTTTTTAAATTGCGATTCTTCCTCTCAGATGACTTTGGCTTGCACTAAGTTAACATAAAAGCACAGCCCCTGGTTTCTGGTGGACTTAGCTTCCAAACGGAAAAAGCTCATGAGTGAGTCAGAGAGTGAAATTTGGGACTTTTTCAACCCTAAACTTATTTTCTGTGGAACTCAAATCCAAACAGAAAGAAACTGAATGAAGTATAGAACAGGCTCACTTTGAAGACTGATCGTAGAAGAACAGTCTTGATATTGCCGTTTCTCATTCGATTCCTTTAAAGTTCTCCGTTGTTTCCAATAACATAGGGCTCTGGATTGTCCTGCAAAGTCTCTGTGTTAAAGGCTTGGTCCCCAGTACGGTGCGCTGGGTGATCTGGCATTACCCAGTGGGCCCCAGTTGACAGAAGTTGGGCCAATAGGGAGGGGATCCCTGGAGGGTTGTGGGTTCCTGGTCTCTTCTTTCTTTCTTTACTGTTGTATCTTAACTGTAAGAGCAACAGTTTTCTTCCACCATACCGTTCTACCTTAATGTTCTGCCTTGCCACAGACCTGGACAGCGCAGCCTGATGCTTCTGAAACTTCGAACCCAAACGAACCTCTCTCTTTATAGCATAGTTATTTCCGCTCTTTTCAACAATATGAGGACCAGTGAGGCAGACAAAGATGCTAGGACTCCTACCTGTAACCTGGGAGGACCCCAAGGAGAACTACTACTTACAACCTGGGAGGACCCCAAGGAAAGCAATTCTGATGAAGACTGACACACCCAAGCTGTGCGGTTAAGTGCAGCCTCCCAGAGGGTCTACTACTTCGAGGAGAAATGCCTGTTCCTGCCCTTTGCTTGTGCTCTGGGTCTGGCCTGAGTGCACTCACAGAGTGGGCAGGCTTTAGCCGGTAGCAGCGGAGATGAGGGAGGGCAGGCTGGGAAGTCCCGGGGCTGCTGTGGCAGTGTCTGGAGCAGAGGCATGTAACGGCTGACCAACTCTCAAGAGCTCCAGAGCCTAGAGGACGGGAAGCTTGGCTCTTTTTCTTCCTTCCTTCCTTCCTTCCTTCCTTCCTTCCTTCCTTCCTTCCTTCCTTCCTTCTTTCTTTCTTTCTTTTTTTATGGTCAATAGGCAATAATAGAAATTTCACCATTTTAGGCACTTTTAAACATACAGTTTAATGACATGACGTATGCTCACATCCTCACACACATGTTGTCTCATCTTCTGTTTTCCCAAATGTAACCTCCACCTCTACTAAAGAACTATTAATTCTCCATCTTTCTTGGCCCCCATTTTTCTATCTTATTTTCTAGCTCCATCACCTTGACTACTCAGAGTATCTCACATCACTGGGACCAGACAATATTTGTTTCCTGCATCCTTCATTTCATGTAGCACTGTGTCTTCATGGTCCACGTTGTAAGGCATGGCAGAATTTTCTTCCTTCCTGTTTGTGACACTCCTTCATTTGTTTGTGGTCCTAGGGACTGAACCCAGAGCTTCACACATATTACAGTAAGCTCGACTCCAGTCTTCCTTCATCTTATTTATACACTTATCTGTAGGTGGACATTTAATTGTTATTACAGTTTTCTTATAGGATCTCACTTTGTCTCCCAAGCTGACCTGGAACTCGTAGAGATCCACCTGCCTCTGCCTCCCAAGGGCATGAGACATCACACTGACCTCCAATTTTTGTTGAGAATTTCATACAATGAATTCTTTTTCATATTCACTTCCCTCCCCCAGGGACCCACCTATACTTCTTCTTCACCCAGCTGTTTCTCCTCCACCCAGCCTTTTGTCTCCTTCCTCCTATCAAAGCCATTTGTGCTGCCCACATATTCTCGGATATATGGCCTTCCACTGGAGCCTGGTCAACTTACCAGGGTTCTACACTGTTAAAGAAAACTGACTTTCCTTTCTCAGCAGCTAAGAGTTGCCAACTCCCCGATCCTTGCTGGGATTCGGTCTGGCTTTGGCTTGCACATGTTTAGGTGCCTGGCTAACTTTGTTTTAAAATTACATTTATTTAGAGAGGAGAGAAAGGGGAGAGGGAGGGAAGGAGAAAGAAGGAGAGACAGAGAGACAGAGAGAGCAAGAGAGCGAGGAATGAGGAGCTCAAGTGAGCACCACAGTGTATGCAAAGGTCAGAGGACAGCTTGCAAAGTTGTCTGTCTCCTTCCACCGCTCAGGTTCTGGGACTCAAGTTCGGATGGTCAGGCTTGGTAACAAATGCCTTTCTGCTGAGCCATCTTCTCAGCCCCGCTTCTACCTTTTGGTGACTATGAATAAGGAGAGAGTGAGTGTGAGTGTTTAGAATATATTTATATTCTAAACTGGAATTCCTGAATCACACAGTAATTTGACTTAATTTAATTTTTCGAGGGCTCGTAGCACAGCGCCATTTAATATCCACACTAGCCGTCCACAGGAATCCTATCATTTCTGTGTCCCCTTAGTACTTCTAAAACATGAAACCTAACAGGGTGAAGGGAAAGGGTGAATTTTCAAGGACCTAAGACAGCAAAATCTCATGATAAGATCTCTCCAGTAAGTTCACCGCTGGGAATGATAGGGTTGAAGTTTGCTGCTAAGTCACTTTGAAAACCGAGAGTCTATGTGTGCAGCACAACATTTGAGGACCTTGGTGTCTATTGTTTGCTCTTGCGTATGCCAGACAAGAGCGATGTATAAATGACAGTGATTTGCATGGATCTCAAGGAGAAGTCAAAAGCAAACAACCATAGATGAACCTACAGATATGTTTCTGTATGGTGTGTTTATCCCCCAAACCTGACAACTACTCAATTAAATTCAGATTTCTTGTTTCTCTTGAAGCATGGGAAGACATATAAATGATGGGATCCTGGTCATGGTGTAACTTGTTCACACGTGTGACATGTTCATGGTATATGATCCTGTCCACCCCAGCCCAAATCACAAACCAAGAGTGGAGTCGAGTGATCTGTTGAGAAAAACCCAATGAAAACCTTTCGGTAAGATGCAAGCTCCCTGACCAGAACATCTGAAGTGGGAGGTATTGTGTTATTGTTTGCTATGTCCACAGGCTCAGCTACCAAGCTCATTGTTTTCTTGTTAATCTTTAAACAAAAGTAACTATCAAAGTCTAAGGTATCTGTTACTATGAGCTTTTTCTATGAAGATTTGTCCTTAGGAGTTTTTTTCCATGAGAATAGGGACCAAGATTCTTGGTTCACATCATATACCAGAATACAAGCAGTGTGGGCTAATTCCGCACAACTGCATCTAATACTGTTACTATTGCTGCTGCTATTCCTGAGGGTGTCTGTGGTGTGTAGAATAAAATCAAACAACACATCAAGTATCAGTCACACAGGTACTGAAAACAGTGTGTGATTAAAGCCATTCATTCAAAGCTCATGAAGATAACCAGACTGCCTGCACAACTTTAGTCTTTCCCAGGATGGAAAGCCAGCCCTGGCTGTGGTTATACATTATTCAAAGTTGTTTATATGGATTTCATGTTATTTTGTTTGTGTGTAAAAAATAACTTTGTGAATGTAGAGAGAATCATAGTTTGTAAAATATGAGTTGTTCTCTTCCGCCTCCTTCCCCGCCCCCTCCCCTCCCTGCTCATGTTGGACCGAGGCAAAGCAATGTCTCAAATGAAGAGGAATTCCACATTCAGAATGTTGCTTTTTCTTAAAAGTCAAAAACACCGAAGTATTAATTATGATTTGTGACAGACAAGTGCCAAATAATTCTAGGTCATTTATTTTATTTCAGGCACAACAATAGAGGGTGGGAAGGAAGAAATCATGAAACCCTCAACAAATGTTTCCTAACTGAAAATCTTAGCCATGTAAATGTCATGATGCCTAAAATTCCTGCTGCAGAAGGTCACAGCCATGTCACAGCATGAGGATCCCAAAGGCAGAACCAGTGTGCTCCAACTTCTCCTCAAGTAACAAAAGCAGATGAGAACCCATCCATCCCCTGGGAATCTGGAGTTGGAGCTTGAAGCTGTTCCCAGGAAAAAGACTTTGAACCTTGCCCTTTGACCTGAAGTTCACAAAGAGCTTGGGCCTCCTGGTGCTTTCCACAGTGGAGCACCACTGTGCTTAGGGATCTGGCTAAGCCACCTGCTGCCACCTGAATCTTAAGACCATGTCCATGCTGTTGGGACATGTAAGCAAAAGACCATTAAGGGTGTGGCTCCAGGGAAGGCTGTGCGACCGACCACCGCCTCACATCTTTTCTTCTCTCACCTTTGAGCCCCTGATTTTGTTGCACAGGGTTTTTCTCTGCCACACATATTACAGGCCCTAAACAGCAGTTAGACAGTGTGATCTGGAAGTTCCTTCTTTATACGTTATCTCCGGTATATTGTTGTTCTGGTGGAAAGCTGATTAACTCCCAGCCCAAATGCATATAGGATAAGCATATGTATTTTCCAAGGGTGTATGGTATATCATATATATCTTAATAAATTTTTTGTGTAGTTTTTTTGAAAGTTAAAATTGTTTGACTTTTACTCAAGAAATATATGAACAAAGAGAGCATTCCCAGAAACATAATCATATTTGTCCTACTCTTCTGAGTAATCCATATATATTCTTATTGGAACTGCCTAACAATAAGCTATTCATACTACTGAAACACTGGCATTACTAGTTAATTGACTTATTGCTGTTTTTTAATTAAGTTGTAGTAACCACACAAGCTTCATTGCTTAAAACTTGAAAAATAAAAAACAAAAGATGAACACTTATCTTGTTGGTTAATATTTTAGGATAATTAAAGCATAAGGAGGCTTTGGAAAATAGAGGAAGGACACAACGTTTGAATTAACGGCGACTATGCAGCCCGTCCATCAGCAGAGAGCCGGTTCGGGAGGGATTCCATAGTGAGTCCTTCTGGGTGGTGAGATGATCAGGACTGGGCTGACAAGATGGCTTAGTCGGGAAGGGTGACTGCTGCTAAGCCTCACAGCCTGAATTTGATCCCAGGGACTCATGCGGTGAAAGAGAAAACCAACTCCCACAAGCTGTCCTCTGACCTCCTCGAGTGTACAATGGCACACATACAAATATACACAGATATGAATAAATGAATTCCAAATAAATAAATTCCACAAAAGATTTCAATAGTCTAGGTCATTAGAGACAAGAACAAGGAATGAGTATGAATAAGCTAAAGGGAGGAGAGGGGGCGGAGCAAAGGGAACATCCCGGCCAGGCCTGGGAGAGAAGTTACATAAGGTCACCTTGGATTTCTACAGAGCCAAGATGGTCTTCGGTCACAGGACACCAAGGTTTCGCTTTGAGCAACGGACGACCTGTCATGTTTTCCTTTGGTCATCTGCTAATGAGATGCTTGGTATTTAGCCAGGGACCACTCTTGCCTCATCACCTCCTTCACTGGTCTCAGAGAGGCTGTGAAGGTTTGTAAAAGCTACAGGGTCAGAGTCAACATCTCTCGTTGTTTCCAGTGGCATGCGTAGTGCCTAGCACGCGGTAGACTTTCACCGGCTATTTGGTGAGTGAATGGAAGGTACTTTCATTAGTCTGTGGTCAGGGAGAGAGGATAATTCACCATTCAAATGGGAAGGCTTTACTTTGTATATAGCTCTCTCTCTCTCTCTCTCTCTCTCTCTCTCTCTCTCTCTCTCTCTGTGTGTGTGTGTGTGTGTCCATGCCCAGAGATTGACATCAGGTATCTGTCACTCTCCAACTTGTGTTTTTGAGAAAAGGTCTCTCCCTGGTTGGGCTAGACTGAGTGACCAGTGAACTCCAGAGATCTGCCTGTCTTTTCCTTCCTTATGATGAGATCACAGACATTTTCTAGCACTTTCAATGTTTTTATATGAGTGCCATGGATATCAACCCAGGTCCTTGTGTTTACATGAAAACTATTTTACCTGCTAGGTCATCTCCTAGACCGTACAGGAGAAATCTTTCATGAAAGAACCATGTTCAAAGCTGGCCGTGGTGGTATACGACTATAATCCAAGTCCGTCAGAGGTAGACGCAGAAGGATCGGAAACGCAACATCATTGTCTGATATGTGCTGAATCTCAGGCTGGCCTGGCCTGCCTGTAGAAATGGATGACTAAGGAACAACTAGAACTCGTGAAGCGTGCAGACACTAGTGACAGTAGCAAGCCATGGCCACCTCAGGGCTGAAGGAGCAGGCAAGAAATAGCATAACTGTAGTCTAAAGTTTGAAGTAGCTGATGAAGGGCTAAGAGGCTGCGTTTGCACAGGAGCAAAACTGCAGCCAGCAGGCAGCAAAGCTGGGAGAGGCATAGGATGATCTAGTCCTGCCCTCTCCCCTCCCACTCTTACCTGTGCCTGCTGCTTAGATCCAAAAGTACATCCAGGCGCTGGGAAGTGTGGGCGGTGCATTTTTATAAGAGGTCAGACTCTACAGCAGGGAATGGACAAAGGAGGGGACAGCAATCAAGGGACAAATGTGGAAAAACTAGCTGAGACTACCACACACACACACACACACACACACACACACACCACCCACGCACAGGGAACTCACTGTCTGTTTTGGCATGCTTACATGCTTACTTACATGCTTACATCCTGGTTACTTCTGGAGATGATTTAACTTTCTTTAACGTGATTGAGATCTACCTGGGAGTTCACACTTGCCCTTCAGGAAACTGGGAGCAAGACTTCCTGGAGAGAGAGTACTCCAAGAGCCAGGTCACTCCTCTCTTATGAAAGGAAAGCTGGAGTCTCCTGACCTTTAGGGTGTAAGGCTGGTTGCTGTGTCCCTCTGCCTGATTGATTTGAGAGAATGGCTAGGTCTGGACGAGTGATTAACAAATGCCTTACCCTGGGGGATCTAACTGTGTAGCTCTGTCTAAAGCCGTGCCTCAGACTCCCCAGCCATGAAGTGAACAATGAAATGGTCACGGCAGTGGACATGACAACAAATTTGTCTGTACTTATACCCAGTTTTGCTGTTGGCTTTTGTCTTTTCCTGTAGAGAACTATGTCAGCCCTCAGACACAAACCCTGCTGAACCGAAACACTTGCTTCCCAGATATCTTAATAGGCAGCTAACTCTCCAAAGAGTTGGAATATGTTTCCTTGTTTGTTTGTTTGTTTTTTAAAAGAAAAAAGAAAAAAGAAAAAAAAGAGAGAAGTCAGTAAACAAAGCTTTTCCTAAAACAATAAACAATTTAAGACAAACAGAGCTTGAATCTCATAGGGCACACACTTCTAGAAGCACAGCCTTTGGAAATGAAGTATTTCCTGGATGCCCCTGGTCTCCTTCTTGGGGCATCTTTAATAAGATCTATATGGCAATCACTGATGGGCCAGAGGAGCTTTTCCCACAAGAAACAAGGAAGCTCCTATAGGCAAGCATACAGGCCTCCACCGCAGCTCCACTGTTCAGGGGCCAGGCTGTTTGCTGAAAGGACACTTGCTGAACCAGTTGTGCTTCACCCAAGACAAGGATGTGTATTGTAGCTTATCCATCTGGCTCCTTCCTGTTGTTTTAAGCAGTTCACAGGAGTCTTTTATTGTCCTAGACCTTTTGTGAAACTCCACTCGTCCTGTTGGCCCTCAGCTAGGGACTCCTGAACGCAGCCCTGAGGAGGCAGAGGCTTCAACGCCTGTCATGTCAAGAGCATCCATCGCTCACAAGTGAACATGGCCGGAGGAGTTGCCATGCCGGGTATCCATGTCTCCTGCTTTTTAAGTAATAGACTTGCTCCAGTGGGGTGAGCCTGTGACCTGGCCTGAAACTTTTGGGCTGACGTTAAATTGGGATTTGAACGTGGGCTTCTTTGGTTGTGGTGGTGAGTTGTTTGTTTTGTTTACCTATCATCTATCTATCTATCTATCTATCTATCTATCTATCTATCTATCTATCTATCTATTATCTATCTATATCTATATCTATCTATCATCTGTCTGTCTATCTATCTATCTATCTATCATCTGTCTATCTATCTATCTATCTATCATCTGTCTATCTATCTATCTATCTATCTATCTATCTATCTATCTATCTATCTATCTATCATCTGTCTATCTATCTATCTATCTATCTATCTATCTATCTATCTATCTATCTATCTATCTATCTATCTATCTATCCATCTATCTGAGACAGGGTCTCTTTACATAGCTCTCCTAGAATTTACCATGTAGACCAGACTGGCCTCCAATTCACAGGGATTTGTCTGCCTCTGCCTATCATTTAGTGCAGGTTTCTTAAACACTTTCCAGGGTGATATAAACATTTTAGTTTGAAAAATGGGTTTCTGCTCAGAGGATGTAATGTCTTCTCTGCATTCTCCTCCCATGGTTCTTAAAAAAACAGTTAATTTCTTAAGTTTATTTATTGCTACATCAGGATGCACACCAACACCTTCACATTATTTTACACCCTAGCTCCCCCTTTCTGGCGTGGTGGAGCTCTCATTAGCCCGACCTCAGCAGCAGTTTCCACCAGTGTTCCACCAGCTACGAAACACCAGCTACAAACCAAGTGATCGGTAAAGTTCCTTCTGTCCACAAAGTCACACAATTCGGATCTGGAGCACCAATTTTATCTCCTTATTAAAAAATTAAAGTATGAGACTAAATGGTGGCAAAGAGTTAACTATTAATAGTTAACTCTCATGGCATGATAATGTGTGTGTGTGTGTGTGTGTGTGTGTGTGTGTGTGAGTGTGTGTACATATATAATATATAGTGGTGGTTTGAATGTGCTTGGCCCAGGGACTGGCACTATTAGGAGGTGTGGTTTTGTAGAAATAGGTGTGGCCTTGTTGGAGGAAGTGTGTCACTGTCGGCTTTGAGACCCTCCTCCTAGTCATGTAGGGAAACAGTCCTTTCCTGCTGGACTTTGGTACAAGATGTAAAACTCTCAGCTCCTCCAGCACCATGCCTCCCTGGATGTTGCCATGCTTCCTGCCATGATGATAATGGACTGAACCTCAGAACCTGTCTCCTTACAGCAATGGAAACCCTAAGAAATATATATATATATATATATATATATATATATATATATATATATATATATATATTTGAGGACTTCTAGCTTAATAAATGATGTAGTTAAACTCGACAGCCAAAATGATACTTCAGAGTAACTTGATCCTCCCTCCCATGAGATATTTAATTATATAAAATAAAATAAAACCTGGAATAAAAATGGGCAGAGGTCAAAGCAGGAACTGAAATTTAGGCCATAGAAGAATACTACTTATTGGAATTTTCTCCCTGACTTTCTCAGTTGGTTTTCTTATACAGTCCAGGCCACCTGTCCAGGGCTGGTACCACCTACAGTGGAGTCTGGAACTAGAGGTGTCTTCATAGGGTTTTATTGCTGTGACATCATGACCAAGGTAACTCTTATAAGGACAACATTTAATTGGGGCTGGCTTACAGGCTCAGAGGTTCGGTGCATCATCATTAGGGTGGGAGCATGGCAATGTCCAAGGCAGACATGATGCTGGAGAAGGAGCTAAGAGTTCTGCATCTTGATCCAATGGCAATCAGGAGAAGACTGTCTCCAACAATGGGTGGAGCTTGTGCACCAGGAGTACATACTCCAACAGGCCACACCTATTCCAAAAAGGCCTCGCCTCCTAATAGTAGTACTTCCCATGGGCCAAGAATATTCAAAGTTCCAGGAGAGGTAACTGTAGATAACAAATACTACATGGGGAAGATAGCATATAAGGTATAACGTTTATTACTGATTGTTGCTTTGGCTTTCTTTCTTTCTTTCTTTCTTTCTTTCTTTCTTTCTTTCTTTCTTTCTTTCTTTCTTTCTTTCTTTCTTTCTTTCTTTCTTTCTTTCTTCTTGACTGATGATTGATTTAGAGGGCCTAGCCCGCTGTAGGTAGGTGATACAGCCCCTGGGGAGGTGGCCTGGGTTTTATAAGAAAGCAAGCTGAGCAAGCATTTTCTCCATAGCATCATTCCTCCACAGCCTCAGTTCTAGTTCTACTTCTGATTTCCTTGCCCTGACTTCTTTTCATGTTGACGTGTGGAACATGTAAGTCCATGTTCCTTCCAAGTTGCTTTTGGTCATGGTGTTTATCACGTCAATAGCAAACTAAGACATAAGGGAAACCCACAAAAAGCTTTTTGGCTGGATTTCCTTTCCATTTCAGTTGTTGATCACCAAAATGTGTGATAATTAATATTTAATACATACTTACAAAACATGTTAAATATGTATGGTGATTGAATGAAAATGGTCATCATAGGCTTGTATGTTTGAATACTTGGTTCTTAGTTGGTAGAACTGTTTAGGAAGGGTTAGGAGGTGTGGTCTTGTTGAAGGAGGTAAGTCACTGAGGGGGGGGGGAGGGCGGCACTCGGAGGTTTCAAAAGACCCTGCCATTCCTAGAGTATCTCATTCTCTCTGCCTTCAACCTGCCAATCAAGATGAAAGCTCTAAGCCATTCTTGCTGCCACGGCTTTTCTCTGCCATTGTGGACTCTTGCCCTCAGAAGCCATAAGTCCCAAATGAAATATTTTGTTTCATAAGTTGCCTTGGTCATGATATCACAGCAGACAATATGTAATAAATAGCTTTCTGGGTATGTGCTGCTTTCTACAGATGGCGTTTCTTCGTGTGTGAAAACTTTGTCAGGGTGTCCTAGGTGTCCATAGTAGGCAGAAAGGAGAGGGAGCCAGTTTGACAGAGAGAAAGAGAGGCACAATAAAGAAATGGAACCAGTTAGCACTCGTGCGTGGTTGCATGAGGAGGGGCTGCATAAGAAGCTGCAATGCAAGCGGGGATTTGCAAGGAGGCAGTTTGAGGCTGGGCACAAGGTGACTGGAACACTAGGCTGAGAAGTATAGTAAATTGGACCAGCCACATGTGGTAGTTCACGTCTTTAATTCAGCTCTCAGGAGGAAGAGGCCAGCCTGGATTACAGAGTGAGTTCCTGGGCACGCAAAGCTATATAGTGAGACTATGGTTCAAAATAACAACAACAATGAAAGGATTAGACAGGGGTGAAATGCAGCTCAGTGGTTAGAGCTATTGTCTAGCAACCTGAAGACCCTAGGTTCAATAGTCAGTAACAGGAATAGGTAGTGGTTTTATGGAGAACTAGACAAATCAGTTTAAAATGCCTGAAAATGGAGAGCAACTGCCAAGGGCGATTTTCACCCATCCTGATCACAAGGGCCTAAGTTCATAGAGACCCTAAGAGCCCTTAAGGACTTGTACGTAAGAGATCTGTTTCAAATTGGTGTTCGGATTAGAAAGAAACACAGGAGGCACAAGGGTCCCAAGTGTCAGAGGGCGGGATGTACCTAATGAAGGAAATGGAGCATGAAGTCTGACATTTGCCTACATTTGCCCATGACTCTTCTTGGGTGTATTCCCCTGGGATGCTGAGTGAAAGAGCCCTTTAAGCAAGTGTTCCTCAGACTGTATGTTTAGATATAAAAATTCAGACACCTGGAAATAGTTTCCTCTGTTGGGTCATGGAATTGTACACCCACACACTCACAACAGCTTACTTATTGTTATCATCATCATCATTATTAATTATTAATTTCCCATTAGAGGTTGAATCTAAGGCCTGGCACATACAAGGTAGGCTTTCTACTGGTAAGATAGACCCCTTGGCCCCTTCCATTATTTTTGAAAATACAGCTTATCCAAACCCTAACAAACTTTGCTAGTCCCAGCCTGCCCCCACTTCCTAAGCACAGATTAGAACAAAATGTCTCTCCACTCTTAAAAAGAAGGCTGGTCAGCGTCACCAGATACTGATTTATAACACGTGAGGTCTAGGCCAGGAGAGGCGCCAAACTCAGAGCTCTGCTCTGAGAAATTTCATTATTTAAAATGTCAGACTCGCTACACTTTTAGGGTAAAGAGTGTTCTATCTCAACTCATGCTGCAGATGGCTGAGGCGCTGGGAGAGAGAGAAGCTCTTACCGACCGGACATCCCTGAAAGCTCGGAAACCGGAAGAGGCTGTAGTCCTGTGCTTGGAGTCGGGACCTTCTCCACATGGCTGAAAAGCCTGTTTCCATGAGGTTTGTGGAACATTCTGGCCAACTCCCTGAATCTCCTAAGGAAGATATTGGAGAAACCACTTGTGGGGTTCACAGACTGTGTCTCCACAGCCAGGGCAAACGAGGTCAGCAGCTCGTGCTTGGCTTATAGAACATGAATCACGATCCCTATACAAGCATTTCTTTTTTTCTCCTTAATTGCACCTTAGTTCCAGAGCATGGGTTACCAAGCTCTTTGGAAGCAATGTAAACATCTGAGTTTTTGTCTATAGACATTGTATCTGGTAATACTTGCTATGTCACTAACTAAAAACTGAACATCAGTTTTAAAAGTTGAAACTTTATTTTCCCTACTTTTATGAACTTTTATAAGGAATTATATACTTGACATTTGACCAATATATAGTTTTTTTTTTAAAATATATATTTCCTCATTTTATTTAGTGCTTTGCCCGAATGCATGCCTGAGGGCAGAAGAGGGCGTCAGATTCCCTACAACCAGAACTACGGCTGGTTATGAACAGCCACATGGGCCCTTGGAACCGGACCCAAGCTGTCTGCAAGAGCGACAGGAACTCTTAACAAATGCTGTGAGATAGAATTTTTAAACAGCTTGACAACAACTATTTCAACAACCGAACAGAACAGCGTTAATGAATGGACAGTTGTAGTGTGATTTGCTTATTTATTTAGTCTGGAAAAAAATTGGAAGTTTATTTCAAATGACCATTTACTGTAGAAATGTTTCTGAAATGTTATACTCATTGAGTAAAATACACCAAATTTGACCTGTTCTTCTTTTCTCTCTCTCTCTCTCTTTTTTTTTGAAATTCACATCTAATGTAACAAGTTTCCTGTGACACTTATGTATGTCATTTTGATTGAACCCCCCATTCTGCCTCCCACTCCTTGTTTACCATGTCTACTTGCCCCTTTGGACCTAGTATTTAGAAAGAAATTATTTATTTATAATTAATAAAATCAGTACATTACACACATTATGAAAAATCTATGATTTTCAAAACATTTTGTGATGAGGGGGCATCAATCTACATTACTTAGTGTAATACATCTCAGTAAATCTCTGTAGTGTCTGGCTCAGTCATCTATCTGTGTCTGCATTCTGTCTGTCATCATATATTGTTTGGTTAAAGATGTCCATGGAAAGAGGGTGAGGATGTGAGTCACTGGTAGACTATTTGTATAGCATGCATGAGACTCTGTATGGCCTTGCCCCATTAAATTAAATTATATTTCAATTAAAATTAAAATTTCTAATTTTTAAAATGTAATTTAGTGGCTGGGTGTGGTGGCACACGCCTTTAATCCCAGCACTTGGGAGGCAGAGGCAGGCGAATTTCTGAGTTCGATGCCAGCCTGGTCTAAAGAGTGAGTTCCAGGACAGCCAGGGCTACACAGAGAAACCCTGTCTCAAAAAAAAAAAAAAAAAGTAATTTAGTTAATTTAATAATTTAATATTATTAAATTAAAAATAAGATAAAAATATTTTATTATCATTTGTGCTTATACACCTTTTTTTAAGGCAGAGTCTTACTGTGTAGCTCCGGTTGGCCTGGAGTTCTTTATGTATATCAGGCTGACCTCAGACCCAGAGATTGGCCTTTTGCTTTCTGAGTGACGGGATTAAAAGTGCGCACCACCGCACCCAGCTTCAATGTATTTATTTTGAAAAATGTATAAAGGAACTAAAGAGATGGCTCTGTGGGTAAGAGAACTTGCCATTCTTGTCCAAGGATGCAAGTTCAGTTCCCAGCATCCATGATGGAGGACTCATGAGCTTCTATAAACTCTAGCTCCAGAGGAGTCCGTACCCTCTTTTAAACTTCATGGGCACATGGCCACACGCACACACACACACACACACACACACGCACGCACACGCACATTCACACACACACATGCGCGCGCGCGCACACACACACACACACACACACACACACACACACACACACACAAAGTTATAGGGGTGGAGAGTTATGTAAAGATGCTCATACTGCTCTGGCAGAGGACCAAAGTTTGATTCTCAGCACCCTCATCACGCTGCTGCGAACCACTTATTACTCTAGATTTCTCTAGCAGGGGATCTAGGGCCCTCTTCTGGCCTCCACAGGCATTATACTCACAGTTACCTATGCCCAGAAACATACACACATATACACAATTTACAATAAAAATAAATTCTTTAAAAATAAATAAATAAAAGTAAAAAAACTAAAGAAAGGTTAGCATGAAGACTTAGCCTGACAGAGATATGTAGTTAGAAAAGGAAGAAATATATTAATAATCTCATCAACTGATTGTGAATATCGTTCTTTAACACTACTCCAGAGGTCAATGAATAGTAGTTTCTTAAAAGTTATAAGCAGTGTGGAATCTGAAACCACATCAATGGGCTTTTCTGGTTTTTTTGGTTCTTTTTTGCATTAAAATCCATCAATCCATGTTTCACTTAGAGTGACCCAACTTAGTACTATTATGTATTGAATATTTGCAATATGTTGGTTAAATTGAGCTAGGCAGAGCTTTCAAAGTGATGACAATACTTTTTTTTTTTTTTAAATCACATTTATTAACATCACCATGGATCTCATAAAGAAACTGAAGCGTTAGGAAGCCGCTTAAGCTTGTGTTAGCAAACACAGGTCATGTGAATTTTCACTACAAAGACTTCCATTTCTATAGCAATACTCTGCCCTGTTTCCTTGAAGCTATAAACTCACCTCATTTATTTTTTATTATTTATTTATTTTTTGAAAAACCCAAGTTTTTTTTTTGCCAATCATTCGTTCAAGTAAAGATAATGTCCCATGAAAAATGAAGACTATTTCAAACAATCGCAGGAGTGATTTTTCCTCCAGACATACTTTAGCGGCAGCTGAGTGTTCTCTGTACCCATTACTGTGTCACGAGAAAAAGTCTTGTCTCAGGGGTCAGAGTTAGTAAAACTTAGAGTTTTTACTGCTCCATCAAGGATGTCCTTAAGTGAGCCTTCCTTTGTGCTTTCTCTGAGTGCATGTGATGACGGATAGGATGAGTAATACTAAGTGTGCTACCCTGCCTGGTCTCTGCCATCACCATCATCTTACCCATCGCCGCCTTAGCAGCAGCACCGCAAACGCCAACGTGGAGAAAAATGGCAAAGGGCATCGTGATATTATTATCAAAGTTTGAAAAACAGCCATTCATCCATGTTACCGGGAGGGACGCTGCACACACTGTGACACACCTATGGAAGTCAGAGAACACATTGCCAAACCGGTGTCAGAGACAGGACTTGGGCCATCAGGCATGTCAGCAGGTGTCACGTTCATTGTAAGAATGCTTTTGACCCTGGAGACCCCCTGCCGACTCTATACTATCCTACCAGTTGTGATCCCACTGTCTACCCACCTTTAGCAATTCTTGGCCTTAGATGGTGCTGTGAACCAGCACTTATGAAACATCTCAGAATGCACACCTTTATTTTTAAAGAAGCTAAATAGGACTCCCATTTGACAAATGATAGAGATGGAATGGGGAGGGTACTGTGCTTTTTAAGAAATATGAATTTTTAAAAAAGATTTACTTATTTATTATATGTAAGTACACTGTAGCTGTCTTCAGACACTCCAGAAGAGGGAGGTCAGATCTTGTTACAGATGGTTATGAGCCACCATGTGGTTGCTGGGATTTGAACTCCGGACCTTTGGAAGAGCAGCCAGGTACTCCTACCCACTGAGCCATTTCACCAGCCCGAAATATGAAATTTTAAAAGCCCAGTGTGTCAAATACATTTGAGTTTAAGAATCCAAACTGATTATTCCTACCTATATGCACCCAAACATATTATCAAATTTTGATTTTGAGTTTTGTTGTAATGATCTCCAGTATTTATCTTCCTAACATTTACAGCAATTAAGGGTGGTTACAAATGACCTTGAAGCATTTTTGTCTACTGTTCAGACACCAACATGGGATTTAAACAGAAGAGCCTCCGTTTATTTCTATTTCCCATTGTTATGTATTACTTCAAATAATTTTTGGAAAAGGTGGAGGTATGAATAAATTCCATTTAAAATGCTTTTGGCTGTTGATGGAACACCTATGTAATTAAAAGTCGGCAGCTTTTGCCAGCATGCCTTTAAAAGGTCTCAGGAAATGTATTCCGCTGGAGGAAGGGCCAAAAGTGTGTTTTCAATTACAGTGTACTAAGTACTGTGAACAGTCACTGCAGTTTCAGGAAAAGGTGGTGCTGTGTCCATTTGGAGTTGTGATCCTGATGTCCTAGGCAAAAGTTCTGAGAAAGCCGTGGTCGGTCTCATGATCAATGCACTTCTCTCTCCTTAGGCATGACAAGCCCACAGCAGTCTGCTTGGAGCAGGCGTACTTCCAACCTCATGCACACACAGCCCAAGGCATGGCAGACTGGACTTGATCTGAGTGAAAAGACAGACTGCCTCAAACCGTTACACAGGGACACCTAACTGCCTCAAACCATTACACAGGGACATCTAACTGCCTCTTTTTGTGTGTTAGTTTTTCTTATTTTGAGACGGAGTCTCACTCGTAGCTCTGGCTAGTCTGGAGCTTGCTCTGCACACCAGGCTGGCCTCAAATGGGGACCCGCCTGCCTCTGCCTCTCCAGTGCTGGGATCAAAGGCATGGGTCACCATACCTGATTTTAACTACCATTTAATAACAATTTTTTTTATATTTTGGAATTGGTTTAAGTTTGATGCTCCCATGTGGATGCAGCACTGTTTCAGAAGGCATTTTAACCTGCTTCAAATAGCATCACAACCTTGGAGTGCCAGGTATGTTGGTAGGCATCAGCAAGAAGGGGTTCATCTTGAGAATTCACTATTAATGAGAGCCATCTTTTGGGAGACACAGTCTCCTTTACAGTTTCCTAGTGAAAACAGTATAAAGCTATTGTCATTTAAAGGAAACGTAACCAAACCTAACCCCAGTGGCTCTCTTTAACACCACTGGAGACTTCTAAGTCTCATTAGTCACGCGTGTCACCGAATTGAATGCCATTTTTAAACTTTTGTGTCTTCACTATGCTCCACCTTCTGATGAAAACATCTATTTAAAAATTGGTAGGAAAATATTTAACATAATAAGATGATGAGTCGATTTTTTTTAAAGCTCAAAAGGGAAGATGTAGTTTAAATAATGCACCTCTTTATTTTTTAGCTCTGACTCATGACATATAATGTATTCCACCAAGTTCAAAGTTTCCCCTTACAGAGTTTTATGAAACAGCTCTTCAGGCCAATTTTTTTTTACTTCAATTATAGTAGCAGATTTTGGAGTTTTAAATCATTAACAACCTCCCAGTGAACTTGTGTCCACACGGCTTACAGTCAGAGAGAGAGAGAACCATTCCCTTCACTGAGCACCTTTTGTGAGGAGACACATCCTTTTCTGTTTTCCCTCTTTATGTGTCTCTTTGAAGCAAGATGTGTGATTTCTAAAGTAATGAAAGTATATGGCTTAATGAAGACTGCTGTATGAGCTCAAACTACACACAAGAATTGCTTCAGGGTGAGCCTCAGATACCTGCGTTTTGGGAGGTGGGGGGAGGCGGGGAGTGAATCACAGAAGTCAAAATCGCTGTGTGCACTGTAGGAATAGCCCCGTGGCAGTTGAGTCAACCCTCGGGGTGACCTAATCTTATTTTCCCTCTTTCTCAAGAACCTGTAATTTTAGTTTAGGCTGAATTTTCAAGCGTTAACTCCACCGGACCCTCTAAAGTTGGGTATCCATGCCACCCATCCACTGATCCCACCCGATGCTATCTTTTAAATTTTTTTTTTTAAAAAGATTTATTTCCATTGGGCTGTTTTAAGGGAGTATGTGAGTCTATAACGTCCAGACTCAAGGTGATGGGGTGAGAGAGTCAATCTTTCAGTTACAAAAGCCTGGGGAATTTTATACAGAACCAAACGTAGTTTAATACACAAAAGAAAGTGGTTAGTGCAACCTATTTCCTTAAAAAAAAAAAAATCTGTAAAATAATGTTTCAAGAGCGGGGGAGGCACTTTCCACCACCCCCCTTGATTGGGCGACTAGCGGGATAAATTCGAAGAAGTCCATCCCACCCCCGCACGCGCGCCCCCCATTCTTTCCAGACAGAGCAGTTGTAAATGCTAGGCTGAGTCCGCCCTGAGAGCCTTAGGGCACCTTCCTCTTTGCTGAGTGTGTGTGTGTGTGTGTGTGTGTGTGTGTGTGTGCGCGCGCGCGCGTGTGTCTAGCTCTCGCTCTTTCCCTCAGTCTGTGCCTCTGTGTGTGTGTGTGTGTGTGTGTGTGTGTGAGTGAGTGTGCGTGTGTGACAGAGAGAGCGCGAGAGGAGAGCGAGAGAGCGAGCTGCGAGCTGTGCTGCCGCCGCCGCTGCCCTTTGATCCCGACATTAGTGTTAGGGGCTCGGAGACACAGCGCGCGGCCATAGACACCGCCGCACCGGCGCTCATTTATTTATACCTCCCATCACACGCGAGCACAGGACACACACACACTCACACCTATTAGATCCGTTTCCATTGAAGAATATTACGCTCGGGGACAAGCCAGGTGCACGACCAAAAAATTAAAAAAAAAAAAAAAAGGAAAAAAAAAAGAAAGAAAGAAAGGAAAGAAAAGAAGAAAACCCCTCTTCTGGCTCCAGGAAACAAGCTTCAACCCATTGCACACACCGGAGAGAAGGGGTTTCCCCCTGCCCGCCCCCCAACTACCTCCCCGCTCCTGCCAGTGTCTGCCTGTCTGCCCCCACGGGGGTTTATTTGATCTCACATTAACCAAGGAGGAGAATGTGAGAAAAGGGGGAAAATGCCCAGGAGGAAGCAGGAGCAGCCCAAGCGCCTTCCCTCACGTAAGTCATCCCTTCTCCACCTCCTCTCGTGCCATTTTCTCGCCCTCCCTCTCCTCTTTCCCCTCCGCAGCCTCCGCCGTTGTTTTCTGCATTAGTTTAGGGTTACAGAGGTGAAACTGACAAAGACACAGCCCGGGTTACTCCTCGTTTAGGTCTATGCCGAGGCAGCCATGTTGGTGATGATCAGCCCCGTGCCCTTTCTATTCTCTCTCTCTTTTTCTTTCTTTCTCTCGACCCCCTCTTTTTTTTCCTTGAGATCGGGCTTTTCCCCCCTTTCCCTCCCCCTCCTCACTCCGGGTTGCGGGGGAGGGGGCGAGAGGAGGGAGGAGGGGAGTAGTGTGGATGCCGGGTTTTTGTCGCGGGTGGGGGGAGGTGGGAGAGGTTGCAATCTTGGAAAAAAAAAAAAAAGAAAGAAATTCCGTGTGGATCCCGGTGCACAAGGGTGCGGGGTTGGGGCGCGCGCAGGGCCGAGGCCGTGACATGGCGATTGGGGGTGTCGGGGCGAGGGCGCGCGGCCGCCCGCCGGGCTGGGGACCGGAGAGGTCGGTCTCCGGCTAAAGGTTGCGCCGGGGTGGGTCGGCCCCGGAGCCGCGGGCGGCTGGAGCTGGAGGCGGAGGTGGAGGCGGCGGCGGAGGGGAAGGCAGGGGCGATCGAGGAGGGTGTGGGGGCGCCGGGGGGCGCGGGTGGCCGATCGGGGGGCGAGGCCGGGCAGCCGAGCGGATGTGGGGTGCGGGAGCCGCGCCGAGGCTGAAGCGAGGCAGCCAGGGCGGCGCGCGGCGCGCGAGGTCCCTGCAGAGCCGAGGGGAGGGCGGAGCAGGGCTCCCGGCCGCAATAAAATGCGGGGTCAGGCGGAGCAGACAGAGCCGGGGCGACGCGGGCTCGCAGACCCCCCTGCCCCGCCAGCCCGAGCAGAGTCCGTGACTAAAGTGCATCCCAGCCCTCCTGGCCCTAGCCACACAAGCCAACTGGAGACTCGCGCGGGGCTGCGCGGCCGGGTCCCCGTCCCCTCCTCCACCCGCGCCTCGGGTCCCTCCGCGCCGCCCTCCCGCTTTTCTTTTGCGAGACTCTTAACTTTTCCCCCACTCCCTCTCGGGCTCCCCCCTCGTCCCCCCACAAGCTCTCCGCTCGGAGTGTTCCGAGATGCTGCTGAAGCTAAAAGTGAAGGAGAAAGAAGCAACTAAAAATATCCCCCCCGGGGCCGCCGGGCTCCTTGAATGCAGGGGAGAGGGGGCAGGGGAGAAGGCGTGGGGCGGGGTGGCGGGAGGAGGGGACGCGGGAGGCGCCGGAGGGAGGGGTCGGGGAGACGGAGGGTCAGTTTCTCCTCTTCCCCCCCTCCCGCCCCCCCTGCTCAGCTCCCCTCTCCGGGGCGGCTTGGCGCTGCTCGGAGCCCGATCCTGCAAAACCCGGGCTGGGGGCGGGAGCGGAGCCGGAGCGCCTGCCCGCGCGGGTGTCAGGCCGACGTGGTCGGTCACCTGAAGTTCACGGAGGGTGGGGGAAGGGTTAAGGTTATGGTGTCTCCGGGTGTGTGTGTGTGAGCGTGTGTGTTTCCGCCGCAGACGGGCGAGCGCGATCGATCTCTCCTTCGCGAAATCCCCGCGGCGGTGCCCACGCGAGGGGTCCGCGGGGCTGCTGTGGCCCGGGCGGGCGCGGTGGCACCCGGAGTGGCGAGCAAGGGCACGCGCGGGCAGTCTGCTCCGCAAACATTCCTCTTTTCTTCCCCCTTCCCGGTATGCAAGGAGTCGACGCACAGGGCTAGGGTTGTGCTTTTTTTCCCCTTCCTTTAGGGAGAAAAAAAAAATGCCCCCGTGCAGTCCTTTCTTCGCCTGCCCGCTAGAGGTTCTGAGGATAATATCACATATGTAATATATATGCACATAAAATCACTCTCAGGCGGCTGCGAGTGTAGGAAAATTTTGTGCGAGGAGGAGGAGGAGGAGGAGGAGGAGGAGGAGAAGGCGGCGCAGTCGGGGCGGGCGAGGCGGGAGGCTCGGCGCTGCGATTCACAGAAAACTCGCAGCAGTTGGTGGAAGTGTGCGTGCACATGGCCGGGCCGGGCTTCCCTCTTGCTCGGACGCGCGTGGGCAGCGAGGGAGGGGAGACTGCTGTCCCGGGCGGGCGCCACCGCGGGAGGCTTGCCCTGCTCGCACAAAATGGGCTTCAGTGTTCTGTGAACTTGCCCTTAGATGGCAACTTTGGGAGCTGATGAGCTTGTATGCGAAAACCAGGGCGGTGAGGTTACTTGGTCATTTCCCTTTCTTCTATTCCCCCCCCCCCGCTTAAAAAAAAAATGTTGGCGGGGTTAAAGGGAGGGTGGGAGAGGAGAAGGGATTTATCAGTTTCGGCTGAGAAGGCTGGAACGCCGCCCCTCCCGTGCTGTGCAGTGCAGTCGGGCAGCTGCAGCCTGCCCTGCCGGTGACCTTGACCCTGACCTCCTGCGACTACCCTCTGTCTGAGAGGAAATTCAGGCTCCATTTTAGCTCCGGTGTCTGGTGGGCCTCTCCCGCGGGTTGCTGCCTGTTGAAGTTTTTTTTCTTTTTCTTTTTCTTTTTTGAGAGTGAGCTCTCTTCTGGTTCTCAGATTGAATACTGCTATCCACTTTAAAAAAAAAAAAATTCACCTCCCCTTGCAGTCACATTAAGCCACTTTAACCTAAGTAAGAAGCAATTTACTTTTGGAAGCTCAGTAAACGTTCCAGCCTTCACCCCTCTCACCCCTCCCCTCTTCTTTTTAAGGGAAGCCTTACTTTGTAAAGCGTTTCCACCTCTTTTTGCATTGAATGGATTTTTATGTGTGCATGTGTGCTGCCTTTTCTAAGTGGGGGTTTGCACATGTTTTATAAGCAATTTACATTTTGACTAAGAGCAATTTCTGGGCAAATGGTGTATTTTCCAAGTCAGTCATAGTAACCCAGGGCTAGCTAAGAGCCAAGAGAGGAGCCTGGAAACTTGAGAATGATATACAGACATGAGGCATATCGATTTGGGTAAAAATGAATGTTAATTTCCATTTAGTACAGATTATAGTTGTAGACCTACGGCCTAGTTTTCAATACTGTACTATTTTGTGTTTGGGAAAAGGGCTCCCTCCCTGGGAGAGCGATGCTGTATCAAGGTTAAAACACAGTTGAATCTGGGATTAAAGGGGCCTGTTAGAAGCCATCTTGAAGTTTAAAGAAGTTATACAGAGACTAACCCAAAAGTTGCCCCCCACCCTCGGTCTGTTTTGTAGGTGAGGTAAAGGGGTGGCTTAATGAATAAACTGGGGAAATTTAAATTGCTTTTAAGGCAAAAGGACCTTTCTGAGTAAATGCAAAAGTTATTAAAGCCACTCTTGATGTGTTGATTTAAGAGTTGATAGAACCTGTAAGTATTAAGTGCAGTGTGCATGCGTGCACACACACACACACACACACACACACACACACAGACACACACACAGACACACACACACACACACAGACACAGACACACACACAGACACACACACACA